>NC_141244.1:16337807-16397807 GCF_054856555.1 Leptonotus elevatus
ATCAATAACAATCCAGCTAAGGTGATAATAAAATTCACCTTCACAAACACTCTTGATGTGGTATTACATTAACAATAGAGCGTGTTATTTTCTAATTATAATTTGCAGCGAGGCACAGAGGCACTGTGTTACTCATTAGTTACTTAGTTGCAAGTAGTTTAAGACAAGCAAAATTGTTGGAAATCGCTCTCAGTATGATGCAGTGCAATGCAAAATTGCAACTATAAAAAATCAAATCTTGTCAAATAAATTCGTCTCTGACAGTATCAATCAAAACTTGGGTTTTATCATCTTTGTTTGATCTTGTACTCTTGTACGGTTCCTAGTGTGTAAATAATATTGTGATCATTGTATAATAATACTTTATAGTGCTTAATTATGACACTGTATCTTTGTTTGTTTTGTGCACATAACAGAAATAATCGAGTCATCTTCAAGGATAAAATAATATTTTTTGTTACTAGAAAAGCTAGTAAATGAACAACAATCAAAGCGAACGATGCTCCAAATACACCGACAAACACACACGCGCACACATATGTGCTTTGCGGTCCTCTGGGAGTGTTCAAACGAAAAACCAAAACCCCAAAAAAAGAGAAAAAAATCCACATATGCTGCAGTTTAGCAGGACAGAGCCATAAAGCGAAACGTGTGATGGGACACTCAGATCCAAGAGTGACTTTGAGTTAATTGATTCAAGGATACATCAGACGTGGCTCCCGCACAAAAGACACGAGGCCGACTCGTCAAATTTGGCTGCCGTCGCTCGCAATTGGTTTGATCCGAGCTTCAAAATGAGTTAATAATATAATTTGGATGGAGATTCTTTCCATTATTTTTAACTTGTTGGTCAGCACCCCAACTGTGGGAACACATCAGACACTTGCCAAAGGCTTGTAGTCCTGCAACGCCGGTGCAATGACTAAATTAATCAATACGGTTAACACTTTAAAATGACAAAGACGATTGATTTGTTGCAACTTTTGATGATCTTATATCACTTCTTTCGAAACTTCAACCAAGTTTTACCTGTCGGCAAGCATCGGAGGGCCCGCATTGAAGAGACCAAGCGGACAAGGTGTTAAAGGCTTTCACCACATGAGATCCAGGAAGTAGCCTGCACAGCAAACATTGTTGGCGATTGAAAAACATGGGGCACATTAAAGATGCATGCTTTGGCGACTCTCACCTCTGCAGATATGCAGCGTTGGCCTCCGGGTAGAGATTCAGCTCAGGGTTGTTGCTGACATCCACCAGCACCTTCAAGACCAAAAGTGGGGAGGAAGATAAGCAAATAGATGTCAGATTGAGTTCAAGGAAGAGTACGATGAGGTAAAACCTATGAGGGGAAATAGCACTAGAGCAGGGGTCAACAACCTTTTCTGTCAACAAAGCCATTTTAGGCCAAATAAATAACCAAATTATCGCTTTTCATTGGCTTTTTTTGGGTGGGGGGGGCATGTTATGGTAGTTTTGGACATTTTATGGCTACTTTTAGACATATTTTTCTGCCTTTTTTGCTATTAATTTTTTTACTTTTTTTTTTACTTTTTTGTGTATGTATATCGTAATTTAAAATTTCTTCTTACGTTTTTTTTTTACATTTATAGTTACTTTTTAAATATTTTATTTTCTGCCTTATTAAAAATAAATGTTCTGACTTTTTTTTGTTTGGAGTGTGTGTGTGCAGAATATGGTAATCTGGGGAAATTTCTTTCCAACCTTTTCTTAAATCAATTTTCTGACTTTTTGGGGGCCAATTTTGTGCGTGATTTCCTCTTTTGTTTTTGGACAATATATAGTTTTTGAATGTTTTATTTTCTACTTTTTAAACATATTTTTTTTTATAAATTTTCTGACTTTTTTATGGTGCAATTCCAAAGAAATTTTATCATAATCTTTGTTATTTCTTCTTATGTTTCTGGAGATTTTATGGTTACTTTTTAGCATTTGCTTTTCTACCTTTTAAAAAAATTAATTCTGAGACATTTTTGACAATTTGTGTAATTTTCTGCATTTCTTCTTCCTTTTTGGACACATTTAGAAAATGTTTTACCTTTTTCATTTACCTTTCATCTCTCTTTTTCTGACAACTTAAAAATTTGGACTCTGACCCTTTTTGAATATTTAATTATTCAAAAAAAATTATTTTAAATAATATTTAATTTAAAAATATAAAAAAACATTCATTTATTTATTTATTTAGTTAGTCAGTTAGTTTAATTAGTTTTAGATCCACAGGGAGCCACAAGAGAGTAGTTATAGAGCCACATGTGGCTCCAGAGCCGTAGGTTGCAGATCCTGCACGAGAGGTTGCTTCTGATCTTCATGTTTTTTTTAAATTTCATTTATTTTTTCTTTATTTTTTTTAAACAATTTGTACATTAGTCAAGATAAATACCTTCCCCTTCAGCTGTGAGGTGAGCCTCTCCATGAAGCCATAATGTTCTCTGTGTATGCACACGAAGATTACACTGGCCAACTGTGCTGCGTCTGCGTAGCTCATGACCTACGATGGATACACAACACAGTAGTAAGACACATGGTAACACACCCACTTATTAGCAGTTGTTTCAACAACTCATACAATTTCCCCTGAAAAATCCATGGAGGCTTAGCTGAATATTTTTGGAAATATTTATTTAGATATGCCACAGTCAAGATAATCAATGGGCAACAACTTTAAAATATGTACAAGGGCCATTCTACTAAATCTGTGCCATTTCATTCCCCAATTAAAAAAAAAAAGGAACGACATGATCAAATGTAACTGTAAAATCCTTTTTTTTAAGTACAAGCTGCAACTCATTGATCTGATTGTATATTTAACGAATACATTTTGAAAGATTAATTCAAACTACTATATTTCCCTTTAAATTTACATGGATTTTGTTTTCCATTTTTCATAGTTCTAATTTTTAGTCTCTGATCTTAAAACAGCCGCATTACCAGAACTGGCTACCAATTCGTTGAAATAAGGCCAGCTATCGGCCTGATTCCACACGGTACTCAGCCATCCCTGGTTTTATTTTATTAAAAAACAAACCAAAACCAAAATTACTTTGGTTTGAATGCACACTTTAGTTATGTCCCTGTTTTTTTTTTATCCAGTCTTTCCCCTTAGTAATTAAAATCACTTGGAGTTCAGAGGTACAAAACAAAAAAAATACTCAGAAAAACAGAACACCAGCTTTTCTGTTTTTTTTAAAATATTTTCTTTCAGCCTGTTTTTCGGAATATTTTATTGACAGAAATAAATATTCAGTAAAACAGAAAATAAAAATACTCAAAAAAACAAAGTTGTTTTGTTTTTCAAGTGAATGCAATACGCTTCCGTATTCAACCAACTTCCAAAAGAATGAAAACAAAATGCTCTTGAAGCAGCAGACAGGCAAACAAACATTGATTTCATCAGTGACCTTCAACTTGGCTGATAAGCTTTCTTTTTTCTTTTTTTTGAAGCTCTGTTTGTTTTTCTGGCCCAGGAAGAAAAAGCATAATTTTCCCCCGCTTTTGAATTTAACATGCAGCTCACGGCGGCCACGCCGCGTGCGTTACCTGAGCTCCGTGAGGCAACGGGCCGCAGCCGAGCGGTCTGCGGCTGCCGTACACGACCTTGTAGCCCGTCTGCAGCAGGCGCTGGCCCAGGGAGCGTCCCAAATCTCCCGTCCCAAAAACGCATAAGGACTCCTGCTCGGAGGTGACCTCTGCTCCCCCTCCCAGAGGATGCAGAGGCACGCTCACCGGCTTCACCTCTTTTGACATGGGCCCAGTGTGTCCAAAGTCTGACTAACTCCGAGGTGAGTTTAAAGCAAAACAGACAAAATGATCCTGAAAAAAAGAGCTTCTCAAACCCGATCTGTGTATGTCTTCGTTTTGCACATCACTCTGTTGACTTGCACATTTTGTTAGTGGAGTTTTTGTATTTGCCTTTGCCCCCTCCCATTTCAGGACGGGCTTAGGGTGAAGTCTTTCCCAACTGGGATAGTCGGTGGCCAAAGGTGGGAGGTGCACGTATGTCCTCAAACCATAATAACTCCGCAGCAAACTTTTCTTTGAGTGTGTGTGTTTGCGTGTTTGTGGTTTCAAATTTCTTCCGGGAAACCGACAGGTCGTCTCTGAAAAACATCATCACTTCCCCGCATTCTGGTATGTTTTGTTTTGTGAAATCACTTAAAGACAAATAGAAACATTTCCTGCCCATGAACGCTTTCAATCACACTCAGTTTTTTTCCGAAATTGCCTCATAACAGAAACTCCTACAGAGGAGCTGAACATGCCGAACGTTTGCAAATATGGACACAAACTGGAATGTTCCTAACCCCCTCGTCGCTTCCAGTGAGCACCCCCCCCCCCCCACTCCCAAAACATGACTACTTTAACACATGTGGGCAAAAGAAACAACCCTGTTAAGGCAAGCAAATCTTCACAACTGGCCACTTTGCAGGCAAGCCCACCAATTTGTAGGTTAATCTGTACTTTTATGTTTGCCCGCTCATAAATGATGTTCTCGCTCTCAAAGCTGAAAACGGCCTTTTATTTCCCAAACGGTCAGAAATGCTCCAGCGTTCTACAGTTAAGGTGAAACGCTGACCTTGTGACCTGTCCAACGCTGTAATTACTCCCTCTGCTCTGCTGTTTTAGCAAGATCCACATTGTGTGTATGGGTCCATGTGTGTGTGTGTGTGCGCGTGTGCGCGTGTCTGTGTGTGTGTGTGTGTGTGACTCAAATACAGCGGTGGGGCGTAGGGGATTAAAATGATTGCTGATGTTCTTTCCTGAGCTGTAATTAGCCTGAGACCTTAACTGCAATTAACTGCCTATTAGGCAGGCCGGTTTTATTTATACATCACATTTCTTGCACAAAGGCAAGTGTGAATTACAAAAATAAATGAAACAGCCAGAGGAAAAATAAAGTGACAGCATACGAAATCATGATAAGAAGACAACAATATTATATTTAAAAGAAAGTGATTAAGAGAATTAAAACGCAAAAGAAAAATTATAATTTAAAAGTTGCAGGGCTAAGAATGTGTTAAAATGTCTACAATGGGGCAATACTAACACAAGGTATGTGGTTACAGTAACACTCACTCACTCACTCACTCACTCACTCACTCACTCCCTCACTAACGTACACACGCACGCACACATGCATTCACTCATTATTCCCTCAATTACTCACTTCATTGACTCACTCACTCATTTATTCATTTACTCACTCACTCATTTAGTCACTCACTCACTTATTCACTCACTCACTTACTCATCACTCACACTCTCACTTTTTCACTCACCCAATTATTCCCTCACTCACTCACTCATGCAATCACTCATTATTCACTCATTTACATACTCAATTATTTATTCACTCACTCACTCATTCAATCACCCAATTATTCACTCACTCACTCCCTAACTCACACATTTATTCACTCACTCACTCACTCATGCACTCACACACTTATCATTCAGACTGACTCAGACTCCCTCACTCACTCAATCATTAACGCAACCAATAATCTCAATAATGCAATCACTCATTATTCACTCGTTCACTCACTCAATTATTCACTCACTCACTTAATTATTCACTCACTCACTCATTGTTCTCTCATTCACTCACTCAATTATTCACTCACCCACTCACACAAATATTCATTCACTCACTAACTCACACATTATTCACTTACTCACTCACTCACTCACTCACTCACTCACACACACTTATTATTCAGTCACTCACTTATTCAATGACTCACAGCCTCCCTCACTCATCACTCACACAATTATTCACTCACTCACTCACTTATTAATTCACGCACTCATTATTCACTCATTCACTCACCCAATTATTCACTCACTCACGTTCTCACACACTGGAAGTCGGTGTGAAGATTTCATGCTGTTTTTGGAAAAGTTTGTGTAAAATATTATTTTAGCAGCCCATCCAAATAGAGATTAGAACACGAATGAGTTTTTCTGTTTGCAATTTGTCCGTTTATTCTCGGCCTTATTGGTGGTATAAGTTGGTGCCATCCAATATTGCTCAATGTACCACTGAAAATGAACAAACATGTAGAACAACAAAGTTCAAAAGTTGCATCAGCAAATGAGTGCAAACAACAGAGAAAAGGAACAAGTTGCTGTGTTCTTGTTGAAGTTTAAATATCACTCAAGAAGCCTTGCGCTTGTTTTCCCCCTTCCGTGTTCTCACTTATGTGGTTCAAATTGTCTTGTTTCCTCTCTGAAGTTAAATTCAAAGATCAGCAAAGAACAAAGATTAACCTCTGCTGTATGCGAGCGCTTTTCCAACAACACCATCCACGAATCCAACAAGCCTCAAATGGCGTGGGCTGCTTTTTGATGATCAAAACCGAAAGGGAAAGGAAGCAGTAATCATTTTAAATGATGACATGATCATAGTGTCCACAAGCCAATGCACTGATTGGCTCGACTGCAAAAGGACAGATGCTAACAAAAGCTCTATTACAGTCACACCTGACGCCTCATCAAAATGACTGGCCGCCATTTTCTCTGTGATTTGGTTAGAAGTGGTCGGAAGTTAGACCTTGCTGATGTGAGAGCAAAATGATAAAAAAAAAAAGTTCTCCCCATGATTACAGGCCTAACAGGGCACATGCTCCCTAGATAAATGTGCTATCAAATACATGGAAAATTGTAGCAATTATTCATTAGAGAGGATAGGCAGAGGCTTGAAATATTAATAGGCTACAATGAAATAATGTGCGGCAGAGTGTGATTTGCTGTCAGAAAGAAAGAGGGGGGCAGCCGTGTTGTGGTGGTACAGATAAATCTAAAATGTCAGGCCTTCAAGCAGGAAAAATGCAATGTGCAACAAAATCCAATAAATAAATGTTAAAATAGAAACAATCAATTGCTATTTGCCCCTCTTAGTAAAAACAAAAACCCACTAGGTTCATTTTTAATTCATATACCACCAAAAAAATGGAAAAACTCCATGCAGAGTTTGACCCAATGCAGAGGTTCAAACTCTTGAGCTTTTGTGAACTTTTGTGCTACTTCAAGGGGACACATAATGGAATATTGACAATTTAATTGCTTGGTGGGTCTCTGGAATGCTTGCCTAAGCATCAAGTGTGAAATTGAACAACTAAATAAATCTGTTGTTAGCTGCTTATTTCCAAAGATGTCTGTGAGCGAGTGGTGCTGCATGTTGACGAATTGCGACTTCACAATGTCTTCACTTTTCGTTAACGCAATCAAATAAAAACGAAAATGCTTTTTAAAGAACGAAAACTAACTGAAACTGCATTTTATGTGTGTACAAAATTAACTAAAGTTAGCTATAATTATAGCGAAAAGGTCTTGCGTTTTTGCCTTTTGCTTAACTTTTGCCTCCATTGGCTCGACTCGCCTGCTTTTTCATTTAATTCAGGCGAAATGCAACGCTAGGTAAGAAATGTGTGTGCGTGTGTGTGTTTGTGGTTTTTTTTTTCATTTTAGGGTGTTTATTAAATATTGCACACAAGTAATATACTTTTTTTTAACTCATTCACTACCATTGACGGCTATTGACGTCAAATATTGATTTTAACTATTTCTATTAGTTTAAAAATTTTCCACTTTTCTTAACAAAAGTATGAAAACCTAGAAACAAAATTTATCGGACATTTAGAACAGATATAACATTTCTGATTAATTGTGAGTTAACTATTGCAGTTATTCGATTAATTACAATTAAAAAATGTATTTGCCTGACGCGATTTAAAAAAAAAGAAAAGATTATTAAAAATTAAGAGCGTCAGGCAATTAAAATATTTAATCGTAATTAATTGCATGACTTCACAAGTTAACTCCCGACTAATCACAAATGTTATATCTGTTCTAAATGTACAATAAAAAAATTGTAGGTTTTCATACTCTTGTTAACAAAAGTGGAAACAAATGTTAAAATAATAGAAATATTTCAAATGAATATTTGACGTCTATAACCGTCAATGGCAGTGAATGAGTTAAAAACTAAAACTAATACTGAAACTAACTGAAACTAAACTAAAACTAAATATAACAAAAATAACAGAACCACCCTGAAAACTAATTAAAACTAAGTAAATTTAAAAAAGAAAACTAAATAACTAAAATGAAAAGTATTCACATATTGAATATTGTATGTAGACATTATAGATAAATGTAAAAAAAATACACACCATTGTATAATAGTTCTTCGTAACATACAATTTTTTTTTACGTTAAATGTCGTTATATTGCACAACTCTACCTCAAAGTGATGTTTCCTTCTTCCTCTATTTTTATGAATGTGCCGTCACAAATCTTACACGCTGGTTGCACTGTACTACGAGTGGATTAGTGAGTCGTAGGTGTGACCAAGCAGGTTGATGCAGCGCCGCAGGGGAAAAACAAAGATAAAGCTGGCTTTGAGAAAAAAGTGTCAGACATATCTGCTTTTTGTGCGTGGACATGAACGCCCCTCGGGCCATCTTCTGGAGGTTAGATTTCATGTGCAAAATCTTTCGCTCAATGTAGATGCATGAAAGAGCCTCTATTTATTTACACCCTTCATTTGTTCTAAAAATGTCGACGTGGGGAGAGAGTTGTGAGGGGGGGGGGGGTATTTTCTTGTTGAGTGCTTTAAATGGATTACAGAAGAAAATAAAGTCCAGCTGGCAGCTTGGCAGCGGATGATATCCTGGACTTTGTTGTCGTTGGACAAGGTTTGAGAACATTGTTGCAATCTGTGCTTTCCCCACTGTGGACAGGAAGGAGGCAAGCTATTCAACCCCTTCCATCAGCTTCCCCCTCCCCCTCCACTTGCAGTATATCACCGGGATGCTTTTTAGGGCTTTACAGTGAAATCTCCGGACTGACCCCGACTGCACTGGTGCTCAATGAGGGGGCTATAAAGTTAATGGGTCAGATCCAATCTGTCCTTATAACACACCTCGATCCACGCTCATACACACGCGCGCTCGCAACTCTAACTGCAAAAGTGGAGCATCGAGATAAGATTTCGTTTCTACACGGGTCTTGAGCCAAGCGGTTGTAAAACTGAACTTATTTAAGGAGCAGGTTGGAAGAAATAGAGCTTCACATGTTACATTAATCAGCTGTATGTTTTTTCGGTAGCTATGTTATATTCACTTTTTTTCTTGTACAGAGCTGATATTGTTGGCCTTTTCCTCCCCAATCTGTTTTGTACTATAAATAGATATGTTTTTTTAGCTCACAAATTTACGAGACAAAACTTTATTTCTGCGACATTATAAAGTGGCAAATATGGGAGAAGGAAAAGTTTCTTACAGTGCCTCTTCAAAGTGTGAATGCTTAATACGATTGAGCTAATCTCTGCTAAAGCAATTCATGTCTCCTTATTTGAAAACTTGATCGAAAAATATATTTAATGTCTTCTTTCAACGTAGGCATTTTGCATACTTGGAAATTGTGACTTGGCACAAACATCAGAGTAGGCTACGTGTATTTCTTGCAGAGTTTTTTAAATTTCTAGAAATTTTTTGTTTTTGTTTTTTTTCAAACTTGCCACTTTAGAGTGCTGCAAATATGAAAGTTTTTTTTCATACAAATTTTATTTGTTTTCTCGCAAATTTGCCACTTTATAATGCCACAGATACCCAAGCTTTTTCTCGTAAATTTTTGAGGGTTTTTTTCTCTCGCAAACTTGCCACTTTATAATGCCGCAAATATCCGAGTTTTTTTGGGGGGGGGGGGGTGGAATTTGTGACTTTTTTCTTGCGAACTTGCCACTTTCAATTGCTGCAAATGTCCGAGTTTTTTCTTGGAAATTTTTGACTTTTTTCTTGCAATTTTGCTACTTTATAATTCTGCAAATATCGGGGGGGGGTTTCCTGGAGTTTTTATTTTTTCTCCCAAACTTCCCACTTTATAATGCCGCAAATATCAGAGTTTTTTCTCAGAAATGTGTGACTTTTTTCTTGCAAATTTGCCACTTTGTAATTCTGCAAATATCTGAGTTTTTTAAAGTTGCCACTTTATAGTGTAACAAATATCTGAGTTTTTTTCTCTGAAAATTACCCACCTCTAAAAAAAAAAATTGTTTATACGTGGCCCCAATAAACCGTCGTAATTTTGCATCTGGATTTAATTTCTCAACTTTTTTGGACATGAATAGGGCAGTGTCACATATTTTTTGTATGTGCACTATTACATTGGCATCGATTTCTTTGCTTCTTTTTGTGTGTGCAACTCTACTTACAGATTTTGAGAGACACCTTCAGTATTTTTCTGAGGTTGTTGCCTTTTAATTAAAAAATGATTCTCGAATACATGGGGGCCTTTATATTTGCTTTACAGGTCAAACCCAAAGCCAAAACAAGTACTATCTAATGCACAGGTGTCAAATCTGGCCCGCTACATCATATTATGTGGCCCACAAAAGCAAATTATGTCCATCAATTTACTGTTTCGTGCAACAACAAAAAGGCAAACGGTCTTCACTTTTAGCTGCTACATAACCAACTTTTTGACAAAATCCCAACTCATCACAAACAAAATGTCTCCTGACATTGTTGAATGCATACTAGAAAATAATGTGACATTAATCTGCCAGGAATGCAATAATCTGCCAAATCCAATATTGTGCCTACTGCATGTATAATCTCTCCACAGTACTAAAAGTCACAGCAAAAGAGAAATCCTGGTGCTAGTCAAGTAATAATTCATTCATGTGACCACAAAATGCTGATTTTTTATTTTTTTATTTTTTGGGTCCCTCTGCCATGTGTAATTATAGCTGACTTTGTGTCAAATTGTCATTCTATTGCACACTTTCACTTCCACTGCTGCGTACTACTTCCTCAGCAGTGGGAGCTGCCAACTCTCCTTTCCAAGAAGTTCATTGCCACAATTACTGTCAATCACTTACTGGGAAACCATTAGTCACATGATGCAGTCTGCAGATTAAACAAATTACCTCACCAAGTAATTAAACATATAAAGCCAAACGTATTATATTAACTCATTCACTGCCATTGACGGTTAAAAATGTAAAAAATATATTTGAACTATTACTATTAGTTAAAAAAAAAAAATCCTCTTTTGTTAACAAGAGTATGAAAAGCTAGATTTTTTATTGTACATTTAGAACAGATATAAAAATTTGTGATTAATCGTGAGTTAACTAGTGAAGTCATACAATTAATTACAATTGAAAAAAATATTTGCCTGTCGCCCCTAATTTTTGATAATTTGAATCACCCGACGCCCCAAATTCTTAATAATCTTTTCTTCTTCTTTTTTTTTTTTATTCACTGCCATTGATGGCTATAAACATCAAAAATTCATTTAAACTAATTTCTATTAGTTTAACATTTTTTCCACTTTTGTTAACAAGAGTATGAAAACCTAGAAATGTTTTTCATTGTACATTTAGAACAGATATAAAATTTGCGATTAATCGTGAGTTAACTAGTGAAGTCATACAATTAATTACAATTTTAAAAAAAAATTGCCTGTCGCCCCTAATTTTTAATCATTTTTTAAAATTAATTTACGGCAGTGAATGAGTTAAATACAAGACATTTGAGCCCTCTATTTCATGAGTATAATATATTTTTTCCCCATTAAAACCCTAACGTATATGATCTGACACATGCATTGCACGGATAATCCATCAGAGGGCAGTATCACCCAGCTGATGGCTTTTCCAGCGACCTTGAAAGATCGCCCCAATTGAGAAAGGAGAGTGTTATTAATAGTAGGAAATTTTTCTTTTTCTGATTTTTAGAAATACTAATGTTTGATATGTCTGTTTATTTTTGTATTTTTTTATTTTTCTTTAATAAATGTACGAATTTAAAGCATTGTGACCAGATGTATCAAATATGACACAAATCAAAAGTCATATGCGCAGGTGGATTTTTTTTGTTCAAAAGGACCAATAAATACTTACAAAGAATCGGAATTTAGTCGAATTGTGAATGTCAGGGGGCTCTCAACTCGACGTTACGCTGTACTTGTTCGCCACGAACAGAAAAGCAAGCGATAAAGCAAGCCGTAATGATCCTCACGAGAGTGGTAATGAGACTTAATGGGAGTTAATGGGGTTACACTGATCAGGAGAATTGGGAGACCGCAGGTTAATACGGCTACTAACAGGACAGAGACAAAGAGGAGGCAAACACTCAAACATACAGTAGATGTAAAAGTTGAGCCTTCTTACTGTAGCCTGAAATCATTACATTGTTAGAAAACCTTGTTTCACTTTTAGGAATTATACATGAGCCTTCTGCGGGGATCCTCGCTTTGATTTTCTTGTCCAAAACTACTGTTAGCCGTGTGAGTGTGCGCGCGTGCTACTTTGTGTCTGTTTGTGAAGTGTGCTCTTTCAAGTCTTGTGCGCTTAGCAGCACTTAATGAGATCGTCGGGAGTTTTACCTGTGAGCGAGCCTTTGATGAAATGTTTTTTAGAAAGAAAGGGAAAACGGGAGGTGGGTTGTCGAGAGGCTGATAGGAACGAGGAAGGAAGAGTATCCATCACACGCATACAGTACTACACACGCCTGTGTGTGTGTGTGTGGGGGGGGGGGTGATATATAGAGGTGACCTGCAGAAAATAGAGAAGGTTCAGTGAGGGAGTGAAAAAGAGTGACACAGAGCAGAAGGCTGTATTAATTTTTAATCAAGAGGAAAAGTCGTCTTGAGCCGAAAAAGCGGGACGGACGGTTACTTCAACACACATATCAATACATTAAAAGCCTCGCAGTTTAGAGCGTCTCGTGTTTGGCGTGTTGCATTTAAACGCATTGGATTGCAGTCAAACGGAGTGGTGGGTTTATAGTTTTTCTTTATCATAACCAGACTCCACTCCTCCTTTAATTCTTTGGTTTTATTACTTCACACGACTTGATGAATAGGTGGCTCTACATAAAATAAAAGTCATAGACTAGAATTGTGCAATAAAGAGGACAGGAGGATCATAAATACCAATACAAGCAGACTCCAGTCTTAATTACTTCTAATTATTATTCTGGGACCATGTTTGACCTCTAATTGAAAGCCTATTAGAACATCTGAGTAAACCTGAGTAACCATAAATGGTGGCAGCTGTGTGCTGAGCCATTTAACATGAGTTTGGATGTGATTGGTTCATTACCATCACAGTCACATCCGCAGTTACAGGAGGGTGTGCACACAGATGCCTATACAGAGTGAGAATTACAGAAACATAGCAACTGTATCTGTAACAACTTCATCGCCAAGAACATTTCTGCCTTTCTGTCAAATTTTTGACATTTTTGGCAATTTTATAGATATATTATGGTCATTTTCTGCCTCTCGTTTCCATTTTTGGATAATTTATTTATTTGTTTATTTATTATTGAATATCAATTTTCTGACATTTTTGGCACATTTGTGGACATTTTCTGGTAATTTACTGTCCCTCGTTCCTTTTTGGATATTTTATGGCTTTTTTTCTTGCTTTTTTATGTCAATTTTTGGACATTTTTGGCAAATTTGTGGACATTTTATGGTAGTTTGGGGATTTATTTTGTTTTTGGACATTTTATGATTACTTTGTGAATGTTTTCTTTTCTGCATTTTTCAAAATAGGTTTTCTGACTTTTTAGGCAATTTTGCGTACATTTTATGGTAACTTTGAAGATTTATTATTTTGTTTTTGTACATATTGTTACTTTTTCAGCGTTTTCTTTTTTGCCTTTTTTATTTTAATTCTCTGACATTTTTGCTAATTTCAAGGACATTTTGTGATAATTTTCTGAGTTTCCTCTTTTTGGGCATTTGTAGGTTGTTGTTTGTTTGTTTTTACAAAAAACTTTTTCATCTATCCTTTCTCTCTCTTTTTCTGACAACTTATAAATTTGGACTGACATTTTTAAAAATATTTAATAATTCTTTTTTTTATCCTAATCATTAATTCATTTAAAGATTATTTTATTTATATGTAAATTTAAATATATGTTAAAATAGTAATAATAATAATAATAATAATAATAATTTCAAAAATAAAAAAATTATTGAGCTCCACAGGGGGCCACAGGAGAAGGACTAAAGAGCCAAATGTGGCTCCAGAGCCACAGGTTGCAGACCCCTTGGTCTACATTGATAAAACCAATCTGACTTAAACATCATTCATGATATTTTACTTTGATAAAATTGATAAGTGAATTGTAATTTTATGCAATGGTATTCCAATGACAAAAACATGCTGTTTGCAAGGGGGGAAAGGACATTAACACCAATCAGTCAAGAATACCCAGTAAGGCTCTTTCCAGGATCTTACGGCGTTTTGCTGACCACCAACTCCACAGGATTTTTAGTTCAGACCTGATGTGAGCATAAAGCTGTACAGGAAGGATGTTTTTTCCTCTATGCGATTCCTCTCTCCCCGTCTCGCGCTTATCGCTATTTCTCTCTCCAGATTGGGGCGCTTTCATCCAATTCCCAGAACCGAAGAGATGCACAACACTGGGAGGGACAAAGGCACAAAGGCAAGTTAGACAACGACACGCACACACATACCAATAGGTGGTACAAGCGAGAGACACACAAAGACGCACACGCATAGTCGTGTATATACAGACGCAGAGGGCCTCATTTCCAGATGCTGTCAGCGGGAGGGCACGAGCTGGAGGAAGCGCAGGATGAATTTTCCTCTGCCTCATTCGATCAAAGTGCTGTGACACCCCTATTTACCGGCCCCATCCATCTCCACAATGACTGTCTACCACCTCGGTCTGCCTGCGTGTGCACGCGTGTGTTTGTGTGCACCCGCGTGATGCGCATGCTGTGCCCTTTTGCTGCTCAAACACGACTGGCTTAAGGAAGAATGCCTGCGTTTGACTTGAAACACTTTGCACCAGTCCCATCAGACAAAGTGAGGAAATGACTCGGCTTAAGTTTAAACTGGTGTTCGACCTCACCAAGAAATCCCTTCGATTGATTCCCTAATAGGTCGCCGCTTCTTTTTCTTTTTTCTTTTTCTCTTCTCGACTCTCATACTTCTGGACTTTCCGCTGGCTTTTCTTCTCATTGTACGAGGCGTTTTCATCAGCGCGGAGCGTCAGCGCTCTGTCCAATTCCCCGACCTCATTTTGTCTCTGAGAGAAATAGTTTATTTCACACACACGCGCAAGCCTCCCATACACTGCTGTCCTTCTGCTCCCTGAGGCGATGGTCATGCATTTTCTGCTTCAAATTATTACTTTCTTTTTTTGTGTTTGTTATCACTGGCTACCTCTGATCCATGACCACCGAAATAGAGGGAGCACACACAGAGTGGAATGAAATGGATATTAGCAGCATAGGCCTGCTTAGTGAAGCTCGACAGCGGCGTTTCTCAAACCGCATTACTTGTGCTGCTTCTCTACAATAGCAAATACAATTTTGTTTCTAGCACAACTTTAGTTGAATTTACATGGAATACATGCACCCATCGGACGCAGTGTTACACTGGCACAAGCTTGATGTGATCCCAATACAAGATTCCGCCGTTACAAAGAATATTTTTTTCTTTATGATATCAATGTTGTCACGGTGGGCCAGAAAGTTGTCATCTTTTTTCACAAATCGATACGGTGTCAAATGAATGATGCTTAGTTCAAAATCATGTCTATTATGGGTGTAATTCTATTCTTGACCACTAGATGGTGGCACACAGCTTACTTTTGTGACGGTGTAAATTGTAAGAAGAAGGAGAAAAACATTGAAGAGGAAAGAAAACCCAGTGGTCATCCGAACAGCCACGGAATCAATAGACCCCTAGCGGCTGGAGCCCGAGGGCAGCCATCTTACGTTGCCACTTTCACTGACAACATTTGCGCTAGGATCCCTGGATGGAGTCACGAGAGCCTCGCGAAGAGCAAACTTCAATGTGTGCATCGATCATTATCGCAACATTGTGAATTGTGACTCACAGAGGTTCGGTTTACATTTCACAGCAATTTTTTTCCTGATTGGCTTCACTTTCACTTGATTGTTGATGGGTCTGACAACATGATGCAGACAAATCTTTGAGTAGCACCCGGAGATAAATCTTATAAAAGAAATTTGAAAGTCTTTTTCTTAGCAATGGAATGTACATGTAGCGATTCTCCCAGACTTATTGTTACAACTGTCATCCATGGTGGCATTTTTGCCATAGAGGCAGAAAACAACATGAAAACGTTGCGAGTGGCAATGTAAGATGGCCGCCGGTGACTTCAGGTAGAATCTTTCCAATAAGACACCACACTTGTTGAGTCAGAACTCTTTGGATGCACGTCGCTGCATCACAAACAGAACCCAACAATGTCCAATCATGTGGTAAAAAAAACGATTTAATATCCAGTAACGTCGGAATCAAAAACGGATGCATTTAATTTCCAATAATGTACAATATTTTTCTGTTATCCATTGCTTTTGACCTCTCTCACTAAATTGTATGTGTTTAAATGTGTTTGTATAGTTTGTGTGTTTAAAGACTTTAGAAAGGAAGCGTGATAAATGCTATAAAACGTAACTTGATGGAATTAATGAGTGGAGTGGACAAGTGGCAGCAGAGGTCAAATAGTTTGGGGAAAATGTCTACCATAAATGAATGAATCAAAATCTGATGCCACCATTCATTCATTCATTCATTATTGATAAATAGCAAAATATAACATTCTTAGAAGTAACTTTTTCAAGTAAACCCTACACAGACATTTTTTTTTCCCAATGTATACTTATCTAACAGAATCCTGATCAAAGACTGAATTATGCTAGATTGCATTTGGACAAGATGTATGCTATAATTGAAATCAGCAAGCTGTTAACGGGACATTTTTCCCATTCAAATCCACTGCCTTCTTAATTATGACTGAAAGCCACGAAGAGGATGCTTGTTGAAATTGCTCGGCAGAGTGAAGAAAGGACATGCTGCATTCAGAAGCATCTGTACACAACTACGCTATGTTCCACATTGTTCAAATTCAATTGAATATGTATTGTAATACGACTACTGCATATGTCTCATCATGACAAGCAGGATAGAGACAGCTGGTTTTTATTTGCTAGTGTGCTCCCTGCGCCAAGTGAATGTTCTGATTCGAAACAAATCCACACAAAGTGCCACAATATTAAACTGTCCAAACCTTGTGTGCCTTCCAACTTCACTCACAGACAAAACGAATGTGGCAGCGACAAACGTTCTTTTTTCCCCCTCATTCTTGAGACTAACATTTATCTTCTAAAATGAAAAAAAAAAAAAACAAGCAACGGATTCCCAAAGGCCAAGATGAAGTTGTGCTGCTTGCAGCAAAAAAAAAAAAAACACTCATAAAAATGTTGATAACTGCGCTCTTAAAAATGTCCAAATGTAATGAACTTGGTGAAAATTTGCTATTTAATCACTTTGATTTGCAGAAATGAGCTGGTTGGAGTTTTAACTGGAGTTTTCCCTGACTGCTTTGTTGTTTTATTATATAATAAATTCAAAGTTTGGGGCAAATCGGTACTGCTTATACAGCAGTTCTCATTGTATGTCATCGTGAGTTACAACGTAATATAACGGTTGTATTTTCCCTGCAGTGATGCATGTTTAAACACCCCATAGGCATGTATGAATTATCAAAAGTGCTTTCATGCTTCCTGCAGATTGAATTGAATTTGCAGGTGGACAAACCAAACTGTTGTTCAGGTGACAAAAATGACTTAGCTATAAATGCTTTTCATTAGAGAATGACAACAAATATATTTCTAATCATTCAACATCCACCACCTGGCCAAATGGACTTTTCCTAATTTAGCATTTTATTGTTTGTTGTTGTTGTTGTTGTTGTTTTTTTAGTGTTCAATTTGCTTGCTTTCCCAAAACTTCATGTTGACCTGCAGCTTTATGAGCGTTCCCAAGAAGAAGATAACAGTTATGGATTTTATTTTCAACCTTAACAGCCGTATAAAGCCAAGAAGTGGCAATCCGCTGAGACGTAACACACTCGCTGAACATTTTTGACCAAATGTTCCCATGCATAATGTTAAAGGCTGATTATCCATTTTCAGAAGCAATAATTAGCCTATGTCGTGTCAAGATTTGTCAACGGCTCTGCACAGAACATTTAATTTGACATCTATTAAACGGCGTTAAATCGCCTTGAAGTGCTTATTAATTATGCCACTTGGACATCGCAATTCATATTAAAAAATGCAACATGCAGAATGGGAAGGAAAAAAAGAAGAAGGCTTGAGGGTGGAAAGCTGCGGAATATGTGAGACCACATTGTAATATCTTACATATGAATGCATGTGACCAAAGAGAAAAATGGATTTAATGAATAAACTGATTGAAAATGTATGAAATCATTTCCTTGTGATATTTCTGGTAATAACCAAAATAAAAAAAAGAAGAAAAAGAAATTACAGTATGAGAGAATGAGGAGTTTTATGTGGTTAGCACTGAGCACCTTTAAGAGACCCTTTCACATTGAGCACAGCTGAGGGGTAATTCGTTAATTAAATGAAAGGGGGAACAAACCAAAATTTGCGTGGATAAATAAACACTATTGGCAAAGCCTTCCATCAGGTGGAGACCTTCTTGCTGAAATGTTGTAAACAAGACCAAATCTCCAATCCTTTTCATTAAATTCAATCAGAGGTGTTTGACTAAGACTAATTACACATTATTGTGTAAGCACTGGATTGGAATTACAAACACAATACGTCCTAAAAGCCGGTCTACCTTTGAGTCCTTTGAATGTGAATACGTTGTTTTCCTATATAGAAAAAAGGAAAATTGTGAAAATCTGTTCAAGGGTCAAGCTGTCATTTAAGTGTTAAAATCAATTCTGCTTTGTATAATGAATGAACAAAACTACAGAAAATAAAAACACTCACCTACGGCATAGCATTGGAGGTTGAGAGGCATGTTTGTTGAGGACGTTTATCATCATGCATCATGTTTTTTTTTCCTAGCGCAAAAGATTAGCAAACATAAGAAGAGCGAATTTCAGCCGCTGAGACAATTCAGAAGCGACACAAAATTTGCAACCTGTATCACAGCTTTTTGTTTTTAATTGATTGTATGTCACCAATGGTAAAACTTCAAATGATACCTTTTAGTTTCATGAAAACAGTATTTAAATCATGCTACCAACGTAGCGGCCGTGGCTAACTTTGGCTTGTTTACAGTGCTAATGCTAGCTTAGTATTGCTTTGTATTTTTAAAATAGCAGCACATTCTAGATTCTTTGCAATAGTATCTTTGTAGTCAATATTAATAAGTGGAGATATGATTGTTTTTTTTGTTGTTATTTGTATTTAATCTTATGTTGTTCACCAAGATAATGGAGATATTGTGGTCATTTGTGGTTAATAAGTAGACTTCAGTTAGTTGTTTTAAAAGTCAAGAGACAACAAAGACATTCAGGAAATTCACTTCCTTGTTACAGGACGCTTAAATTCCGACTTTTATAAGGAGCAGTCAATGAGTTATTTTTGTTTGGATATTATTTTCAACATGTGAAATTACTAACTTCCTCTGTAGCCATGTTTATTTTTATTTATGTAAACATGCATTTATTATTTTAAGATTGATTATTTTTATGTCCTTTATAATAATATGATCTAAGCAGTCCCACTAGTCTAGACACAGTATTCTGATTAATATTGCGTTTGTGGAATATGAATAAAACAGCAAAATCCACGTCTTCGATCTATCTTAAGGGGCGGCCATTTTATCACTTGCTATCAGATAAAAATTGAATAACAGTAGCTCACGGCTCAGGTAACGACCAATCACAGCTCAGCACATCACATGCCCAAACTCAGAAAACAGGTAAGCCGTGATTGGTCGTCCATCCATATTATGCCACCCACACCTCATCTCAGGTGAGCTGGAGCCTAATCCAACTAACTTTCATGTGCGATAAAGTCAATTGTCAATTTATTCACTCTGGTGGTGTGAGATTTTGTACCGTTTTTGATGCTACCAATTCACAGCAATAAATTCAATTTCCGCACATTCCCTCTTAATCATTGCTGGTAGCAAACTGAGAGCTAGACACAATCCTTTAAAAAAGAAAAAGAAAAAAAAGATTCAACTGCAAATTTTTGTGCAACATAATTTCCCACAAAATGGCCGCTCAAATATTGAATTTTGTACTCAGTGCACACTTGCTTGAAATATGGATGTGTGGGTTTGTGTATGAGGAGAAGAAGCATGTGAGGATAATTTAATTATGGAGCAGATAAAGAAGGTTGCTGGGGTTAATATCCTGCATGCACTGTGCTCTTCCCCCGGACTCGCTAATTGCTTTAAACACATTAGGAACTTTATTGACTGCAATGGCCTTTTAAAGGCATTATGTTTCTCCTTCTCTCTCATTCTTGCTTTCTCTCTCTTGCTATCTACCCTTCACTCCAAATATAACCTCTGCTCCCCCTCTCTTAGTCTGTCCATCCTTTCCCAGATATGCTTAATTGAAAGCTGTGTAAATATGATGAGAATTGTTTATTAGGGCACTTCATCCGTGGAGGCGACTTGATGAGGTTTGAATGGCAGGTGATTAACTCCTCTTAACCCACAAGAATCCTTCATCGTCTCCTTCGTGCTAATGACGCCGTTGAAGTTCCTCTTGATGTGTCAGGTTCTGGGGAAAAAAAAGCTTCCAACATTTCTTTCAAGGGAGGGGGTTTAAAAAGAAAAAAAGTTTAGCCCCTCACTTTTCTGTATCTGCTGAGATCAATCCTCTCCACGCACAGCCCCCTCCGTTTTCACTCAGCAGAACCTCTTAATGAGGACGGAGGTGAATGGAAGGAGTTATTAAAAAGTCTTCACCTTCCTCCCGGGACTGCTAAAGAGGAATTATATGCTAACTAAGTGCGCTTATAGCCACTGTTAGGAGTTATTTCACATTTCTGTCATCATAAATCCACATTCTCCGCAGTGAAGGCGTAAGGAGAAAAATCATTTCTGGCCCTTTTTGCTTGGTTTCTCTCGCTAACGCGTTTGCGGGGAGATTTTTATTACAGGGTTTGGGCAAAGGGAAAAATGAAAATTGCGGATTGTGAGGCAGCAAGGATGAGATGGGAGGACACAACGAGAAGATAAGTGCACAGATGACGTAATATTTGCACAGATCAATACACTGTATCCCTCGGAAAGTATCTTTCTATATGCGTGACATTTTTTTCTAATTGCTTGTATGCCGATACACAAGCCCAGCACACAAACACACAAACACTTATCACAAATGCCTTAATTAAACTGTATAGCAGAGGAATGTCAGGATGTAAAATGTCTTCTTCCAGCTGTCCAGTCTAATCACGATGCATGTAATGGAGGGTGGCTGGGGGCTAACAAATGTATTACAATAGCGCCATGCCACTAATGAGAAATCAAGAGGCTTGACTTTTCACATGTGGACCATCATGTCCGCTCAATGGATGACACCAAGACGTCATTAGCGGTGCTTAAAAGGACTCGTTGCAGATCGCCTCCCTCGTTACTGTACAGTATTTGCAACTAGCCCCATCTAGCGGCGAATGTAAGCACTGCGACAGTACTGGCAATCTGAAGAACAGCATAAGGACAAAACAAAAGTATAGGGACACTAAAAGTAGATACAACTTATTGGAAGAATTACTTTAAAAAAAAATGCGTTGAAGCTACACCAACATTTTTTGGGGTCAAATACATTTTCAGTGGACAATATAGCCACTTTAGAGGCACATTATACTGTATGTGGTCACAGCATAACTATTTCTATGAGAAAGATGTTTGCCTCCTTATCCACAAATTGTAATATACAGTTAAACGAGATGTGATGAGATGGCCGTTCATGTGATTTAAGTCCAAATCGACTTTCCTCACCTGTGCAGCAAGACAAGCTGCGCGCTACAAGTCACGCTGTTCCAGTTAATATGAGCAGCACCTTGCTGTGATGACTTCATTAGGAATTCAATGTCTCGGAGGGCAAGCAAGAATGTATGATGAATATGCTAACAACCTTCGAAGGAGAAGAATCTCTCTTCTCAGATGTTGGAATGTACAGTTCCCTGAAGGCAGCGTGTTTTCACACAAGGCTACTCGTAACCCTTATAGATAGAATTTATAAGCATTTGATGACCCCATTATGGACTCTTTGCTGTTTTGAAAGTGGCATGGCTTCATCTTATTGTGATCTCTAACCCTCACTGGAGCGGCTCCCATTGGAGTGCGATGCAATTGGCGTGAGAATCAGCAGCTTGGAAAAGGATGCAGTGCCCTCACCAGGTCCTGCGCTGCAAATGGAGGAGTCGAAGATTGGGCTTGCACTAAGGAATAACAAAGAAGTCCGTTTTCACACACAGTTGTGTGTCCAAAAGGTGAAATTCATCATTTGAGTTTGCATTCTCAATGTTTGTGGTTCGAACCGGTCTTGTATTTGAAAAGGATGAAAGTAGCGCAAAGACAAAAATTGGTTGAACCTTGTATGCTGATAGTTATAAATGGGAGCCTTTCAAGTACCACTTTAAGGTTAATCACTAGTGCATGAAGCTCAAAACAATCCAAAGCAAACTGGATGAAGTGGTTTATTTATTATGTCTTCTGGGGAGGAAAGTGAATACTATTCTAAGGGCACATGACTGACGGGGGCCTAGAAATTCACATTTTCAATTGCAGCACTAAAGTCAAGGTGAGTTTTTTTTTTCTCTCTCTCTGAGAGCCTCTGCAGAGATACACACAGTAGCTGGTGTAAATTTCAATCTGTCAGTCTGTTTGACTCCTAAACTTAAGATCCTCCTCTTGGTGACTTTGTGACCTTTTTTTGGGGTGCTATTGCTGTGTCTCATGGCGTTTTCTCAACAGCCCTGGACCTAAACATGGATTCAGCAGCATCGTGAACATGTAGTGATTGATGAAATGGCTGCGGTCAGGAGAAGTGCTTTTTTTTTTGTGCCAGTTATGTGTCTGGCCAGGCCCCTGGTACAATTGTGGAAGGTTTCCCAGCACTCCAGAACCGAAAAAGTGGCATCAACAGCAACTTGAAAAATGTGCAATTTTGCAACAAATGACAAAATAGCCCAAAATTGAACCTGGGAAAAGTGCCATTTTTTTGCTATTTGTGTTTTCCATCTGGTTTGTCTAGTGTGCTTCCGGCACTCCTGGATTTAAATTGCTATGTAGAAACTTATTTTTTGTTTAGTTGAGTTTTTTTTGTTTTTTGCCATTTCTGTATCTGGCAAGGGCCCCAGATGTGTGGTTGGTTTCCTGGGCCTCGAGAAGTTTAGTTTTTACCAATTTAAAAAAAAGAAAAAATAAAATGTGAACAACAAACTGAAAAAGTGATATTTAATTAAATTTCTGTGTCCGCCAGGGGTGTCTTAAAAGCTTCTTCACCTACTTAAGAAAATCTTTCAAACTGTGTACCCAAAGTGATCTCATTTCCATTTCTGGCATTTTCCAACAAAAAAAGGACCTACAATATACAACACTTTGGAAAAACTGTTATAAATAACTAATGCATACCCTGGATTAAACACAACAGATGATAGTGACCGCTCAAAAACTTAGAGCCTTATATGGGCATATGTCTCCTCGTGATGATGTCATGTAGTGTCATAGCTCTTCAATCAATGAAAAGACAGCCAGAGGGTGTGTCCTCTTGGGTCAGGAAGACACACTCAGGGCAGTCACGTGTTACTCAAGTTACTCAAGATATGCAGTAAGGTGTTTCAAGTAGATAAACAGCCCAGGGGGCAATTTGCATACCAGCATAATTCGAGGAGGACTGACATCAGACTAGAAGGTTGGCTACGTTGAAACATGAGGCATTATTAGCAGCTGGTTTGGAGTATTTGCATTAGAAACAGCTGCAAGAGCGAGCAACAAGGCAGCAGCACAAAAGAATAGAGGACTTTTTCATCAGTAGGAAGCACGTTAGTGGTCTGACAGAAAATTTCCTGTGTCTTCACTATGGGGAAGTCAGGTAAGTACCAAGCCTGGCCAAACTGCACACGATGTAAATCAAATGACTTGTTTCCTTTTTTTGAATCGAGTTGCTTTTATTGTATTCCATGCTGGCTGTGAGGCAACACTGACATTTGTGTGGCTGTGCATTACTGTATGAATGTGCCCATTGTGTTGGAGGAGTGGAGAAAAGAGCAGTGAGTGATGGCACCGCACTTGGGCGACAATCACTGGTAATCTCTGTCTGGCCTCTAAACGACCACACTCGAGCAGTATGGATTCTGCAATAAAATTTATTGAACTCTGTGTTCAATAGTCGTGTTTCCTTTTTGCCAGGCTGATGTCTGACATTCCCCGCTGCCTCTCCTTGATATGTCTCTCAGCCTCAAAGCAATTTGCAGAGGAGGTGCTGCAGTGCCATAACGAGTACAGGAAGAAGCACCAGGCTCCAGCACTCAAACTGAGCAGCAATCTTAGCAAAGAGGCTGCCCGGTGGGTACACGCAAAATATGTACTCGTGCTCACACAGAACGGAAAACTGTCAAATTCGTTTGGACCACATCGACAAGTGCAATACAAGTTTGTGTCGCAAGTTCAAAAACAAAGCAGATGGTTGGTTCATGTGTGTTTTTATTTTTGTGCCAAAACAATCACATCTTGCATAAGAGTCATTTAATGTCCTCGGGCGTGTGGTATTCTGAAAGCGACATTTGGAAGAACATAAATAAACTTTAATTATAGGACACCAATATGGAAGATTGTCATGCTCAACACAAAATTAAGTCAATGTTGCAGAATAACACGTTGGAAGAACAGGATGTAATGAATATCAAACAGATCAATACATGCGAAAAGATGAAGGCTCAGATATTGACAGTAAACATACTTGAAATGCCACTACTTTCAACATATAAGGTTAATGTTTGTTTGTTTTTTCATTTATATGGACCTGAACTCAATACATATGCTTCTGTCACTCTTTTGTGATACATTTAAAAACGTACACAAAACATTCTATACATCTTCTATAGCCTGATATACAGTGTTACTAGATTTTGTTTAAACAACAACAACCAAACATTTATATTACCAACTCGTTAGTGAAAAGTAAATTTGCAACTAAAATGCCCTTTAAATGCTAACTCAATTAGAAGAGGCTAACCAGTGGCTACTGGCTAACAAGCTATCACATTCTCATTGATGTGTTTTTTGTTCACAACAAAACCAAATGTTTAGCTTTAATACAGCAGTTTTGTATTTGTGAAAGGTCAATTTCCAGCTTTAATGCACTTTAGATGCTAACTCAATTAGCAGAAGTTAACTAGTGGGTAGTAAGTAAGTAGCTAAGGTGGCGAGCTAACAAGGGCTATCAAATTATCTGGTGTGTGTGTTTTATTTTATTTTTTTTGCTTAGGCCTACATCAAAGCCAATTGTTTAGATTTAGTATACAGCAGATTTCAGTTTTGTTTTTAATGATGTTACATTATTGTATGTTGTAGATAAGGGGACAAAATCAAAATTGGAGTACTAAGATATTAGCATGCGAAGAAGCTTATCTGCTATGTTATCACTTTTACTCCCTTATTAAGTGTCATATTATCCATGTTAGTTTGCTTGTCTTGATATTTATTTTTAAATTCATGATTCAAGGTGTATTAATGAATGTCATTGTCTCCTTAAAGTTATGCTGAGAGTTTGGCGAGCACGCGCATCCTAAAACACAGCGAGGAGTCCAGTAAGGGGAGCTGTGGAGAGAACCTGGCATGGGCGTCCTATGACCAAACAGGTACATCAATGATGAGCTATCACAATAATCATGGGACAAAACGTTCTCTGATCGAGGAGCACCCATCTAATATTCACTGTCAGTGGTTGGTTGGTCGCAACTGTTTAGCATGAAGTAAAGCGCAAAGGCACATTCTTCTCTTGAGAAGCGTGGATCCTTTTTATTCTCTTCCATTTTAGAGCTCAGAAGGCATGATTCAGTGCTGAAAAATGCGTCGCTGTGAGTCATAAAGCATCTCGAATGGAGCCGCACGGGGTGACCAAAAGTGCAGCATTGTAAATAAAAATGTAGCCCGTAGGGATTTGTGCTGATCAAAAAGGATTCTGTGACAATGCTGTCATTGTGATTATGGTGTGTGACAGTAGAGTGATTTGATGGCGCCTAAATTGAGGTTACTCTGCGTGCAGGAAAGGATGTGGCCGACCGCTGGTACAATGAAGTGAAACAGTACAACTTCAGCTCTCCTGGGTTCTCCTCTGGCACTGGTGAGAATGGTCATTTCATGGTTAGTAGGTTCATTGGTTAAAGTAGCACTAAGGAACTTTTCAACCATAATAAAAATATTTTCATAATTTTTGCTGGCACTAAGCAACTTTGAGGAGGATGGTAGGAACACTGCCACACAAAAAAACGACAAATGTGCTGACTTATGGCATACGTCGCTTCCTCCTTTCCCGATTTGTTACAAAGATGGAAGTCAATTTGAATGTCGACGCACAATTACTGCTTTCCTGGCAGAAGCTGCAAAACAACTGAAAAGTTTTGTCTGGTGAAAAAAAAAAAAAAGGAAAGCTACTTGAATAAAAGGACAGTCAAAGATCAACATTGGCCTTTTCACTCACTGGAGCGAGCTGAACACAATGTGCTTGTCTTCATGGGAAATGTGGTCTTCCTTCAGGCATAACATTAGCACTTTTGTCTATATGGCGCCGCCGTAATCAACGTAAACTGAAAGTTCCTTAGTGTTGCTTTAATGAGACTTATTTGTTGGTTGTTAGCGGGATTTCCCAACCTTAATTGAGCCATTGCTGACATTTTGACAAAATCAACTCCAAATATAAATGTGATGTTTATGCTCAACTGAATAATATTATTTGTGGGATAAATTAGATGTACTGACATTAAAATGTGCATTTTTCATATTCCTCCCCAGTCTTATCCGACTCGATTATTTGTGACCTTTCCATTTGGCCTATAAATCCCTCGTCCATTAGCCGCGGCATGCATGATGATGATGTTGTTGTTGTGATGCTGATGTCACGCCGCAATCAGAATGCGAGCGTCTGACTCGGACACCCGCCATGGGTCAACTGATGGCAAATCACATCCCTGGTCTTCGTGTCACTTCCAGTCTTTGGAGACATCCCTTTGCAGAAGGCGACTGCAGTTGATTGCACACTCCTTGCAGCGCCACATGCTGCTTCATGTTCAACTAATGAGGGGGAAAAAAATTACAGAGAGACCAATGTTAGCATTCTTGTGTATGTAAATATTTAGAAGAGCTTCCATTTGTTTTAGAGTTCAACTCAACTTTTTATGTGGTCCTTCCTTCGACAGCAGCTTTGATACCAAACTTGCTGTTCAGAAAACCATCTTGAACCATTTGGAGAAAAAAATCTTATTGAGTGTTAATTCTGATGTTCATTTATTGTACTTAAAATCATGTCTTCATTTTGATAAGTTATATTCAAGTAAAATATGTTTAAACAGGGATGAAGCAGAATCTTAGGCTCTGAGTTAATCTCCCCTACATTTAAATGCACAGTCAGCTATAATAAAAACAAATAAAAAAAAAAAGAGAGAAAAAAGAGGATGTTTGGTCCATTCACTTCTGGTATGTCAACATATTGTATGAAAACGATCTTGTGACAGTCAGTCATTTCCTTCAAAGGAAGCCTAAAATGATATGCAGGCATATTGATGTGATAATTTATCATTCTGAATTCAAATGTAAAAAAATAAGCAGGTTCAACTGCAGTGATTAAAAATAAATACATAAATAATGAACTACCCATTTATGCACTGTATTTTGGTCCAGTGCCATGGCTCTTGCTCTACGTTTCCTCAACGTAATGACGTCACAAGAAAGTAAAACACACTTTTGAAGAGTTGCCCATTTATTTCGATGCTCATTGAGTTGTTTCCAGAAAATTCTAGTTGAATGCCAAATCTGGAGTGTCACTTTTAGGCAGCAATCATGGCTCAATTGCGCCATCTGCTTGCCGCTGCCCAGTAGTAAAAGCGGCCAGGCTTATATTTGCTTCAAGATGTGTACAGTAGTGACTCCATAGCTGATAATCTTGTTGGTGGACATTACCGAAAACATTCATGTTAGATCAATTGAAGACTCTAAATTGTCCATAGGTGTGAATCTGATTGTGATATTGTTACATTTTGAAGCTAGGTATTATTTTTTTTTAGATATTATGCTTAACTATGTTAGGCTGTGAAGTGAATTTTTAATAAGCACAGGATGATCAACATTGCCATCGGCGATCATCAGTGGTGTCCAAAATCCTGCCTGGAGGCCATTCGTGGCTCTTTTTTTTTTTAATTAGCTCGCAGAATATTTGAAAAATAAACTTTGTACGCCATCTGCATAAGAACACTAACAAAAAGGAAAAAAATAATTGAGTTGTACAGGTTATAAGTCATTTTTTGCTGATTTAATGTGGCATTTAAATGTTAAATTGCATAGCATAACTTGAATGCCATTTGATTGATTTTTAACATGTTTACTTGAAGAGGAAAAGGTGATGAATATAAAAAATTCTGTTCGACCCATAGGCCATTTCACAGCAATGGTGTGGAAGAACAGCACGAGGCTGGGTGTCGGCAAGGCCATCGCATCAGATGGTTCGTCTTTCGTGGTGGCTCGATACTCTCCAGCTGGGAATATCACCAACCAAGGACACTTTGAGAACAACATCCTCCCTGCTAAAACTCCAGGCTCCCCCTCCTAAAAATGCCGGTGACTTGACTTAAACTCAGGGGAGCGCCACTTATTGCCTTGTGGAGAATTGTTCTGCCATCCTGCATTGGACTTCTAAACGGTACAGTGTTTAAAGAGAAAAGACGTACTATTGTTTACTAACACACAGGGACTCAAGTTGGTCTGTATTTGTATGCAAATAGCAGGCATGTGATTTTTCCGCTAATTCGCGGAATTCCGCTTTTTTTTATCTCCCCCCCAAAAAAAAAATCCGATTTCGTCTCTCTACAGCATTCCGTTTTAGTGTTTCCGCAACTGAAATGAAACCGATCTTGCGATTGGCGGAAGTCTCCGTGTTGACCAATAAGAGCGCTTGTTATAAAGGCATAGGCGTATGCCATTGTTTGTTGATCAATAAACGCGCTTGTTATAAAGGCACAGGAGTATGCCATTGTTCATTTCTCAGACGTTTTTGCCGGGTGTTTAAAAAAATGTCCGTGATCGAACGCAAAGATGCTCCGCGAGTTAAGGAAATTGACAAGATCGTAAAAAACAAGTTTCGATGGGACCGGTTAGAGAAGGATATATCTACAAATGTCGGAAAGAAGACTGTGACGTATTTGTTCAGTGACTTTATTCGGAAGATCGATCGTGCCGGGAAAGCGCTTTGCATTTGGTGCCGTGATACCGTTGACGATGGTGCGAGAGGTTTCAAAGCTCTTGAAAGTCACGCAAAGAGCAAAAAACACGTGAAAGAACTCCAGTCAAGAACAACAAATTATTCCATCGCTGGAAGTTTCGGTGCCCGAACGAAAACTCCAAAACTTTACGGCCTCCAGACCTTATTGACATCACAATCGGAAGCGGTAATAGAGAGACGTGATCCACCCCAACAACCTGTACCAGTTGCTGACAGAGTCGTGAATTTTGAGGTCGGTGGTAAACGTTTCAAATTAATCGAAATCAAATTTTCGAAAATATTATAACGTAATAAAAATGGTCATAAATATTTAACATGGTTAATCATTGACACAAACTCAAATGCATGCTGCATGTTTGCACTTTTCAGGTTTCAATATGTTGACTATCTTGATGTATGCAGTTACAGAGATGATCTTAGTCAATCCGAATGCATGATTGTGTTTTTACCAGAGCTTGCTGCATGAGGTATTTTATGTTTTTGTTATGCATTATGTATTAAATTAAGAATGATTGATTAAATGATTTATTGCATGGTAAATATATATGATGATATTCTCAGTGATAGTTTTTAAAAGCAAAGGCAGTCCAATGTTTTTGAATGTGACTGATTTTGAGTTGACTAAAACTGCAATTTTATATGGGATAGTTCAATATACATTGAAAATTTATGCTGTTGTTTTGTCTATTTCTTTGTCATCTGAGTGCATTGAAAGTACTCAAAAACACGGAAAACCCATGAGCTCTGGACCTAGCTGAGTGCCCGCGGCCCCCAGACCCCCGGCTAAATTTTCAGATAATTTCACTTTGGTCAAATCACATGCCTGTTTTGTTTTTTGACCCATCATTTCCCCTCACAAATAAATTATAACTATTAAATAGATTGATATATAATACAAAATATGTCAAATGAAGCTATTCTGTGAACTGAGGACATTGTAAAGATACATTCTATATTGCATATTATTTTTCCTGCAAATACATACGTCAACATTTTCCCCCTGTAATACTTTATTCACTTTATTTCAATTTCATTTCAATGTGGCCCTAAAACACCTTTGTGAGAAAGCCAGTATCCTCATGTTACATTTACCTCACCTGTGGCCCATAGGGGGCAACTGAGTGCTCCCACATCTGTGGATGCATCCATCAAATCTTAGAAACATTGAATAGATGTGACGCACCTCTGTGGAGTCCTGATCTTATTTTACACATACACGCACGCACACACAGGGCCTCAAACAGCAAGACACACTGACCGCTGGCGCTCCTGCTGCAGCTGTGCTCGCTGGTGCAGGCGTCGGAGAGCTTTTTCCTGCTTGCGTTGGTCCTTCCATGACTTTGAGGCCACGTTGCGAGCAAACTCCCTCTGCTTGAGTTCTTTCAGTCTCTGCAGTAAACACACATAAAGGAAGGAGTTGAGGGAGGCATTCATTGCGCTTAGCATTTGCATGTTTCTCTTCAAAACATGTGGCCAATTAACTCTATTCAGCCTTCAATGCCAAGCTTGAGAGCAAATAAATGGGTGAATTCTCGATTACGGGGCACAGTTGAGATGAATGAGTGACATACCTTAATGATGGCGCTGCATCTTTTGGGCACCAAGAGTGACATATATGACGTAATCGTCTGGTTTTTATGACTGTTTAACAGTTTGGACTTTTGATCTACTGGCATCTATTTTGGGGCGTTGTCTTGACATTCTGGGAATAACCATGAGATAAATTAAAGGGGGAATTTGCAATTGAAATAATGCATTGATTTTTTTGTCATATTGGTTAAACGATCATGACAGTAGTGCGTTATAAACATGATCTATAGATTAAAAAAAAATAATCAAGAAATAAGGACGATTTTGCCAATTGCTGTTGACATTCATGCGGTGTCTGAGGAACTTTATGCCCCTTAAATGACTGTCGACGGGGGAGGGCGGATGGAATATTTTTCTGGTTGATATGCGTCTTGTTTATTGATCGACGAAAAACACTTTGCTGGCCAAGGAAATGTTTCCATCGACAGGGTGATGAGGGTTGGGGGGTTCTTTGCCCCCCCTTCGGGTGATGCTCGGGGGCCATTGGCCCCCACCTTTGCACGTCACTGCTCTCAATCTTTTGGCAATATTATTTTGGGGGATGTTGTTATTCAATGAATTGATTGAATCAAGCCAATTAATTAATTGAGTAATCATTTTAACATTGTCAAATTTAGTGTGATTGTGACAAAACAAAATGGTTTTTTTTTCCAATACAGTGCCCCAAAATTTCAGTGTACTTACCTAAATTGTAATTTATTTGTACATATTTCCATTGATTCCAATGGAGACTGACCAACATTTATGTTATATGATAACACAATGGAATCCCCATTTAACAGTAATAGTTAATAGTGAAAGGGGCCATCCGTTTAAGCCGATTGTCTGTTAAATAGAAGCACAAAATATATAAATAAGTATATAACACCCAATACAGTATACAATTATTGTTTTGTACATTTTCTGGTGGCCTAAAAATGCCTAATACAGTACAAAATTATTGTAAATATAAAAAAAATAAAAGCTTGAAAGTGTTGTTGGTGTTCGGGGCGCATACAGCTGGGCGCTTTCAACGGCCACAAGATTAGCGCGTTTTCCTTTTTTTCGACTCAATAGAGTAGGACTTGACAAAAAAACACTGTATCATGTACCAACATTACATAGCATGTTTGAAAAACGTGCACAAGCGCCTGAGTCAACAACAGTCATGGATATGGCTAGTGAAATATGACACGCCCCTTTTGAGCTGCTTGGCTATGCTTACGCTAAACTAATGTCCACGCTTTGTATTGCCTTTGGTGAGAACGCCGCCCCTGCCAACATGGCCGCCACGTATTTACGTCTGTTAGCAGCAACATCATTGACAGACTTTGTGTCAACTATTGTACAAGTGAACCTATATGCATTAAAACAGACATTGAGATTGAGTCCATTTAGAGCAACCGCGATGCGTTCAAGGCCCACTCTATGACGACTTCACAGTGCTGTGACAAATAACAATTAGCTGTGCTTTGTTTACACCCGTTTATGACGGTGAAATGTGTCTTTCACTCTAGTTGTGCAGATTCTCTCAAGGATTCTTGCCACATTTTTTTTTAGATTTTCTTTTCTGACAGACTGTAATCCTTCCTTTATCCACACTTGGCAGGTATGTGCATGTGCATGTTCGCGCACCTGTCTTTGTCTGCTCGTCTGCATCGAAGGGCTAAGGAGGGACTCGGGAGTTGGGGAATAGCTGCGGCATTGTCCCCCGGATCTCTTTGTTGCACACTTCCAAACACACATAAATCTTGGCTTTTACCGTCACAATTGGGTGTTTACGTGACATGTTATTGCATTTGTTCGGCAGCATATCTCTCAATATAACGATTACGGTTACTTATTCCCACCTATTATCCAGAATGTATGACACACGCTTGCATGAACGCACATCACATTAGCCCCTCAGACATTGGATCTATTTATACACTCGCACTCTTTCACACCTAGATCTAACGCAAGAGATGACAGATGTCAGGTTAATCTGTGCTGAGTCTCGCACAAGCGCTTGTCTTTTTACATTATCATTTGATGCTTAACATCCCACTATCATCTCACCGAGGACACTAGGAAGCACCTGTGGGTTGCGTGGCTTATTTATACACATGCCAGGATCAACATTAGGTACCACTACATCCAGCTAATAAGACCAAATGCAAGCGCTGTATAATTTTTTTTTTACCTATATACCGCAAAATAATTTGTTCGTTAACAGGCTACTTCCTGGTTCTTTGAATATGACATACGTAAAATGGTGGGTGGGTGGTGCCCCCCCCCCCATTTGTTAGGCTTTTATAGAGGCCTAATTTTTAAGACCTGCAGATTTTATTTAATTGTGTTGAAACTTTTAAGATGTTCAAAATGAAAAGTAAACACAAAGCTTTTTATTTCATCAACTGTTGCCGTGGCGACAGAAGAAAAATGATGCAAATTTTGATGGCCTTATCATTCATGAAAACATATAAAACGTGGATGGATATATTTCAGAATTTTTTGGGGGGGGGGGTGGGGAGGCTCACTAGCACCTCCTACAATGAATGAAGCAGCCCGGTTTTGTGTTTCACGTAGGTCTATAAAAATTGGGAGCCATATTTAATAGATCAAGACCTACAAAAAAGTATCTTGGAGCAATACCATGAACCTAATAGGAAGTCCGCCATTTTTAATTTCCTTTTAAAATTTCCATTAAATTTTCCATTTAATCTGATGTAGTTTTCCGATTTGGGGGTATATTATTAAAATTTTCAATGTGCCAGTAGCCCAATGTGCGTGTAACCCAAAGTGGACCAGACTGCGAGGGCCCCTCAGAGCTGCTCGCAGCAATAGTTTTCATTGTCTCCGCCCATGACTTGAAATGAAGCGCTGCCATTTTCAAGCCCCTGCATTGTCTGAAGCACTAAAACGCTGCAAAAACTACTATTTAGCCTTCTTCTGCATAGTTTTTTTTAAATTAATTTTTTTATAATAATATTTTGGTATCTGAGGTGATTTACAGTGGTGGGGCATCACTTTTTATTGACCACTGAATTAAATAGCACAAAACATGATGAATGAATGATGACGGGATTATTTCCATTTTATATTTTTGGGAGTGGTTGAAAAAGAGCAAATATAGAAAATAAATTCCTCACATAAAAGTGAAAACAACTTTGGGCCTCGGTATTTTTGTTGGGACAGATCTCTATATCCTTTGCATACTGGGGCGGTGGGGATTCAAGTAATGGAAAAAGTCTACTAAATCCAACGATCTAAAATACTTGTAGATGGATTTTTTTCCCTGCGTATTTACTTTGGGTTGTTTTGCCATCCCTCAAAGATGGAAATTGATTGTGTCAGTTGAGCATTGGGCCCGCTAACAAGCCAACAATTTTGGGTGGAGATGATCAATATCTCTCTCACAGTGTCAATCAAAATAATATATTCAGATGTTCAATTATGGACGCAAAGTCAGTTCATAGCGCAATTATACTGTGTGTTTGATTTGAGGGCTTGTGTCAAGTTTTGAGGGTCTTTAACGGCAGATCTGTGAGTCATATTAAACATATCCTTGCATGGCGGAGCGTACATAATGAACCAGAGCGGACAAGAGAAGAAAGACGGGCGCAGGATGAGATGAGAGTTGGCGTGCTCGGAGCTGTCCGTGATGATGAGAGCCAGGAGGAATATGCGAAGATGCTCCTTCCTGCAGCAATCACACTGCCAGGTTATTGTTTGCTCATAAAAACGAATGCCGTTGCTATATTTAGCGTGGGCAATCACATCACAGGTGCCCTCTTCCCCCCTTTAAAGAGGACTCTTATGTCTTACGCCTCTGATATCTTGCCCCCCCTCGCGTGTCCGTCTCGCCGCTTGCCGTCAAGCTCAAATCCCCGCCAATCGATATTCCTTCCGATGTGCGCAGCTTCGGGCTGTTTGGTGCCTCGCATTATTTTTGAAGGATGCGTCCATGCAAATGTCTTGATTGCTCTTTATTTAAATGAGACGCATTTACGTTGTAAGGAGCAATTTCGGTCATCGTCTGTAAACGCTGAGAAGGGCTCTTTGCAGACATGTTTAACCCTGAATCGATGGTAAGGGTTGCAATCAGCTTCTGTTCTCCAAAGCCAATACTCCTGCAGGGAAGTCGTCTTCGGCTGGAATTTCATCTGCTGGCTTCTTGCATGCATGCTGCGCGCGCGCGCGCGTGTGTGTTCTTCCAGCGCCAGTGGCTACTGTCAGCTCAGTGCCTCATGCAGCTTGTTTCCTGTATACGTGCCGCTGGCTAAAACAAAGCATTAACATTGGCCTGCAGTTGCTTCGATTCATTTCCAAAGAACAATGACAGTGCGGTTGACAGTCTTATTTAATGTTCATTTCATGGCCCGGTGTGGGCGTCTGGATGCGGGAGGCGGGTTGGCTCGGTTAAGAGATTGCTTGTGCGCCGTTCGGGCGTCTGTACGTTTATTGTACCACTTGGCATGACAACACAAAGATGAACGAGCGTGTGCTAACAGCGGAACTTTCAGCTTGTTAGTCCAAAGTACAGCTTGTGTATGGAAATGGGAATGAAAGCAGAGCACAGGAGGGAACCTGCTGCCGGGCCTTTTCTTAACGCTCCGTTGGCCTCATCTTGTCCAAACTGGAATAATGCAATCATACTTGAGTCATGACTAATAGTTTTTCTTTTATTGGTGTGTGTGTCTGTGTGTCGGGGTGTGTGTGTTGGTGTGTGTGTGTGTACTCCGGAGTTGTTCTTCAAGTGGAAATATAAAAGGGAAAGTTAAATGAAAAAAAAGGCAACTAGAGTTATTTGGCTCTAAATTATTTTTGTTAGCAGTAATTACCATTTTAGTTTTGTGTTATATTTGTACATTATGCATTGTGGTAATTATTACAAGTTAAAATTGTGATATGATTAGTGCACTGCATTAAATGGGTAACATAGTAACCTAGTGGTTTAAATATCTGCCTCACAGTCCTGAGGTCCTGGGTTCAATCCTTGGCTCCAGTACTCTGGCTTTGTCCCACATTCCAAAAACATGCACGTCAGTATAGATAGATGAATGACTAGATAGCTAGTTCGATAGATGGATGGCTAGCTAGCTAGCTAGTTGGATGGATTGCTAGCTATCTTAAGATGGATGGATTGGATTGGATTGGATTGGATAGATGGCTGGCTGGCTGGATGGATGGCTGGATGGATGAATAGATAGATAGATAGAAAAATAGAATGTTTGAAAGAAATAGGCCTTTTTATGTAAATAGAAAAAGTCTTATAGACCCAGTACACACACCAGGGTTTTTCTTAAAACATAGACCTGACAGTTACCCACATAGTGGATGTAAATTCAACGTGTTGTTAAGATGTAACCCAAGGGCAGCAAATACAATGAAAACAGCAGGGGGCCTAAAACGGAACCCTGTGAAACACCATACGATAGTGGGGCAGAGCAGAACTCAGAGCAACCAAGGTGAACACAAAAAGTTATGTCAGCTTGGTTAGGTAGGACGAGTTAGTCTTTATTTTCAGCGATTTCCTCGTTCCTCAGTCGAGGCGCTTCTTTGATTGGCTACATTCCGTTCCACAACATAGTTCACGGATTCATGACTAGGGGGAGTCGTCGGCTTTCCCCATACACATGACGATTTTTGGTCGTAAATATTGAACATGTTTAATTTTTGAGGTTGTAAGTCCTGACCAGTTTCGTACCGTTACTGGGAAAAATCCATTCGCAACACACCTTAGAACCATATTATAATTTTATAGGATAATCTTGTATGTTACATACAACAGTGAGTGGCAGTGATTCAGTGTGGAAGAAATTACTTCATTAGATTTATTTATTTAGAAGCATTGCTAAAATTGTCCTTGAACAAGTCGTAAATCCCCACATTTCCACTTTTCCTCCTTCCTAGAAGACCCTGCGCATTTATCTATATATACTTCATAGGTACTTTTAAATTTGCGAATTTGTAACATAAACTCAAATGCATCTGCAAATGTTTTCCACGAGCACTGAACGTGTTCCCTCACTGCGTCTTCCCAGAATTGGCACAGTTTGGACCCGCCTCCACCAATGCAAATGGCCATCATTCTAATGCACATCAATATACATCTCTGCCTGGAGGCTCATTCTTCATCACTGATGTCATCACTCCTTCGCATCAGAACTCATAAGATGTCATCCCAAGGCCATGCGCTTCCTGCTGGTGTCTAACTACCAGTCTATTGCTCCTGTTCACATCAAATATTAATTGGCCTTCATTATTTCTCATCTCTCTCGTTTTCTTATTAGTTTCTCCTGATTGAAAATGAAATCTGATGAGAGTGCGTGAGGGTGAATTGCAGCGCTTTTCAAGAAAGCATTCGCATCAACGCATAATTCCACAACAGGGGGATCATCAGAAATGCCCCGTTTGTGTTTTCCAGCACAAGCACGGCAGCATCTCGTCATGTACCTGCTTGTGTGCGTGGTCGTACGAGTTGATGTGGTTGTCAAACTCCTGGTGGCGCAGGTATTGCTTGTCACACAGCTCGCAGTAGAAAAGAGACTTCAAATCCTCCACTGAGCAGCCTAACGCTCGTTCGGCACGCTCCTGTGGAACACACACACACACACACACACACACACACACGCGCGCGCACACACAAAACGTCAGATAGAACAAGAGAGAACGACAATAGGAGGCGAGGATGGAGAGAGGGAGGCAATAAAGCGACAATAACATAAAGGCTTAGAGCAGAGCGTTTACCATTACAGCAAATCTGCATCCCGGAGACATGCCTCGTAATAACCCGGACATGTGCTCTGCATATAGCAGTTAATTTGCGTTCCATTAAAGTACTTTGCTGTAGCTACGAGCTAGTAAGTTAGCCAGCATTGGTTAGCGGCCGGATTAAAATTATTGTTGGAGCGTTATAGCTGTTGGATTAATGTTACTTTAAAGATTTAATATACTTTTTTTTTTTTTTTTTTTACTTTTCACCGAGAATCCACTTCCTGTGTGTCCAATGTGTTTGTGCATGTTGCACTCGCTAGCTGCAGATTTGAAAGGGGGTGTGTCACTGTGTCACATGACAGCGTCACAGTGACAGGTTAGCAGGCAGGATTTTACAAAATCATATCATTTTTGTCTCATCTTTGTTCATGAACTAAAATGTCCATAGATTTTAGTCCAGGTTTTATTAAGTGAAGTACATTTTCTTCATCAGTCACTGAAAATGCATTGATTTATTCCCAGTTACTGTTTATTAATGAGGGTTTAAATCTAGTCTAATCTAGTTAGCGTCTGGCGAAAAACATGTGTTGATGAAAATATTTTTGTTTCATTAACGAAATTAACACTAGTCACCAGTGAACCCTCATGATGAATAGTTGAGGGTTGGAGTCAAATTAGGGCCATCTTGGAGTGGATAAATTTACCATTAAATTTTAAATCAAGCTGAATTTAATGTAACATACAAAGGCAATGCACTTGCCCAAAGTCAGCTAAAATAGCAACTCTAATGAGAATAAGCATTATAGATATCAAGAACAGGACGTTGAGGTAGGACCAGAGGCAAAATAGTTCCAAAAAACATGCTGTTTAATTAACAGGCTGGGCTGGTACGCGTCAGGGCAACGGTAAAAGACAAGGTCAATAATCAAACAGGGTCGAAGCTTACAAGGACCCAGTGGCAAGAACAAGGAATGTTAAAATGTTAGGAAAATGTACAATGAGCTGGAGGTGAGCCAGAATGAGATATACGAGTTTAAATACATGGGGTAATCAGGGATAACGAGGTACAGGTGAGTGGCACAATCAGGAGCAGGTGAGCACAAGAAAAGTGTGTGGGTGTGTGTGTGTGGAGGGGGGCAGTACACACATGTCTGTATAAAATGGATGAATGCTTTGGTAATGTCATCTACTTTCATTTTACTTTTATTAATTCTTAAACTAAGAAAAACATGACTCCGTTTGCTGACCAAACCAATAAGACAGGTTAGCCGTGATTGGCCGTTAGCTATTTCCTCAGCATACGTGACGCCATCTTCGGTTGACAGCAGATGGAAAAATTTGTTTTTAAAGCTTTTCCGAGTTCAAACCAGGAAGTGTGTTCGGGAACGCCCTCTAGAACTCGGAAATTCCACTTGCAAAGTCGGGGAAAAAAAGTAGCCCGACTTCACCGACGGACTACAAGTGACGTCACTCTACAATGGCGACCCCTTTGGAAACACAGACCGTGAATGATAAAACACAATTTACTCAAGTATAAAACTAGATAGCTTTCTTCATTCATAAATATTCGACATAACTTCACATAACACAACGTACGTGACAGTATGCCGCATGAATTTATACGGTGAACTACTGAACTGTATGGAATGCTTATGAAATAAGATAAAAACAATAAATGAAGCAAAATTGCGAGAAGGTAAGTTTGCTGGAGGTCAAAATGAGTTTTGAGGACCAAAATAAAAAAACAATTTGTCACTATCCGCCATTTTGGTTGTTTACTTTCGCCTCGAACGGTTTCAGGTCGAAACTGAGAAAAAAAACCTCAGATATATCCGACTTGTGACCATCCTCGAATGCAGCATTAGTCATGTTGGAGTGTTGAACAACACAAAATGTTATCGGTTTGTTGTTGTATTTTTCTTCTTCTTCTGTCTCTAACGGGTTGTTCTTGTCAAGGCGTGTTGTGTTTTAAAATTATTCAAATTAGAGGCATTAGATGATGGCAAAAAGGGATGAATTTTCAAAAGATCATTTTAATAATCTACTGTCAGGTCACAAAAGTGAGTACACCCCTATGTGAAAATGCCCAAAAAGTGTCTTAATTATAGTTTTGTTTAAAAAAATAAATAAATATATATGTTATTCATTATATTGTTTGTAGCCCCCATTATTTTCCAGCACTTCCTTAACTCTCTTGGGGATGGAGTTCACAAGAGCTTCACAGGTTGCCACCGGAATGATCTCCCAATCTTCTACGACAACATCACAGAGCTTGCAAGTTTTCGAGACCTTGCGCTTTTCCTCATTCCGTTTGAGGACACCACAGAGATGTTCTATGCCTGGAGACATGCTTGCCAGTCTATCAACTTTCCCCTAAGCCTCTTTAGCAAGGCACTTAGTAGAGGAAATGAGGGTGAAGAACAAAGTTTTTTTTTTTTTAACAATTATTTACAATTTCATACAATTATAATTTCTCATATTTCTGTTTTTCTCATATTCAGTGTGAGTCAAAAAATATGTCAAACATGAGCCAAAAATGTATTTTTGTGTAAAATAATAATATTACTATTATTTCTAATGCAAGAAGGCCCTCAGTTACATCAAAGTAAAATCTGCAGAGAAAATGACAATCGTGGAGGGGAAAAAAAAACCCAGCAATACGGATCATCCATAATGCACCACTTGGACTCTTGTGTTTGAATATGCATGCATGTCCCGGTTGATGTTTTTATGTGAAGAAAAGAATCAGAGAAACAAACTCACAACAGATGTGTGTGCAGAACAAGGACAGACACAAATGGCACGTGGACTCCAGGGGATACATCAGTAGTCGGCATGCTCACATCTGCCACTGGATTTTTTTTTCTTCCTCTTTTGGACTGAAGATATGCAGGATTGTGCACAGTAGATGTATGTGAGTTTGTGTATCCAAACGGTATATGTGTGTGTGTGTGTGTGTGTGTGTGTGTGTGTGCATTCATTCCATGCTCCGCTTCAGAATGTAATTTCCCCCAGGCTAGGGTCTGCCAATAAACACTATTGAATTCTGTTGTACACTGACATGATGGGAATTTAATTTGAGCTTGTCACTTCTTTCTAGACTTCTTTTTCCAACTCCATCCTCTTGCCATACTCGTTACCCCCCTTTTATAGCCCCCCATTTGCCCTTTTCTCCGGTCTCACGCCTTTCTCTGTGAAGCGAGGCCGGGTCATACGGTGACAGTCTATATCACAGCTCCACATTACTGTATTATTACCATTGAGACTAATGATCCCTGATGTGCATATGAAGGTGATTTTAATTTAAAAAAAAGATGAATGAAATGACTTTCTTCTGGCTTGTTCAATCTGCAGGTACGCTTATATGGACGAATGTATTTGCTTGCAAGACATCACTGGAAGATTCCTTACAAGATTTCGATGGCTATTGGACTTGAGGGTCTATCACGCAGACTGTTGTGGATTTTGACGGAGGTGAGTTCGGGATTATGTGCAAGTTCCTCCACGAGACTCAATCGAGCACACCTTTATGAATGTTGCGTTCTAGTTTTTCTTCAACTGGATTGGTTCATGACTTAATGCACTCGCTACTTCCTCGTTTGGGATACGGTTACGTGCTAGCTTCCGGTCGCTAGGCTAACACAGAATGAAAACAATGGCAGCAGCTTTTAAAATGATACCCGCTGTCTGCTGGAATGATATCAAGTCACGCGTTACATAGAGTACGACGCCTGTTTCAAAAATATATGAAGTTGTAAAACTTTACTTTTGTTTGTGCAAAACAGATAACTGGCACTCAGCTCACAATGTGCTATTCTCTTCTCAGACAGTACACAACAGAAAACTAGTATTCCACTTTTTAGTTGCGCCTTCTTTTTTTTTTTCTTCAAAAAAGTGCTCAGTATTGTTCATTCGGTAATGTCATCATCATTGCTCTTTTTTTTTTTTATCTGTATGTGCGTGTGCGAGTGTGTGTGTATTCGTTAGTTCACCAAAAACCTATTAAAAAAAATCCCATACCGTTCACCTAAACCGAACACCGCCGTCAGGAGACCCGAGGAAGGACCAAAGAAAACAAAGGAAAGTGAAATCCAGCACCGACCAGACACCACCCACCGGGCCACCAACCAGAGTTCTTCACCAACCCCAGAAACATCTAAATTCCAACAAATCCAAAACATCAGGGAGACCTCAAGAGACCAGTTGCGCCTTCTGATGGAGAAAAAAAATCGCAATGTGACAACTTACTAGCTCCGGTTGTCGTTGGCATAGATCTCGTGTATAAACAATAATTTTCAAACCAATTAAGTTCTCATGACACACTAATGTGCCACGGTGGTTATGAATCACTGGATTAATACCGTAAAACCTTTTTAGGGATTATCAGGATTTAGGCAGGGGCAGTCATGAAAAGACAAACTCCAAATCTGAACCCCATAAAATGATTGTAGTACAAGACAAAACTTTTAATTAACTGCCTTATGATGAGGCAGGTGAAGGACATTTTCACGTTTAACATAATCAATATTATTTCTTGCCTAATAAAAGGCTGCTTGACTAAAAGGTGTCCCTATACTTTTGTCTATTTTAAATATGGAGTCAGAGTGGGTGAGCAGGCTGACAGGATTCTCTGCAGAAAGGTAAGTAATATACATTGATCCTGCTCGTGTGTGCCTGTGTGTGTGTGTGTGTATGCGTGTGTGTTTTATCGATCTTTCTGGCAGACCGAAAGCCATGACCAGGAAATGATCCAATCACCCAGAACGGCCTTTCTCTGAGTGCTGCCTCTGTGATGAGATTGAGAGGAGTGCGTGTGTGTATTCGTCCCGTTTGAGTTCACGCAACCTAATCCAGCGCAGTCGTGTAATTACCTGGAGGGGAATCGGTCGAACGTTGACGAGAAAAGCAGCGCGGAAAGTCACAACTTGCCACGCCGCTACTTGATGCGCTAAATTTGTAAACCTAAACATGAGTTCTCCTTTACTTTCACGCACCAACAGCCGTATGCAAATACAACATTTCAGCGCACGCCGTCTCACGCGTCTGTCAGCTTGATTCGAGGAGGAGAACGCACAACTAATGTCCACGGGCCTGAATGTGTTTGCGGCCCTCGTCGTCACTTTGGGTGCGAAGTGCCATGTTTGCTTACGGCTGCGGCCATGACACAAATGGGAGGGCTTATCAAGCAAAACTGGAAGGATGTAATTTAATCTGTTGCGGCGAGAAAAAGTCACGCTTAAAGTGTTTTACACATGGCCTGTCTGCTTTTTCGACTATGTGCGTATTGCAAACTAATGATATACAATATATTCATGAAAAAGATCCCGAGAGAGACCTCGGTTTGTGCAGCAGATTGAAAGTGTGCAGTGGAGAATGTATCCTCCTTTTCACTACCTTCATACGTCTTCATTACCTTTTTGTGTATGCGGTGGCTTTTTGTTCAAAAATACGAGTAGCATTGAAAATATTTCCAAATACAAAAAAAATACATTCAAATTCTTCTGCTGCTGCCTTTTATTCGTAAGTTGATGAGTGAATGTGTAAGTGCAAGTTTAAATCAATAAATTGTAGCCTGAATAATATTTTAAGTAACAATTTGTGCATCTTCAAAGAACTTTGGCAGCAGTGGTGAATCTGAAATTACAGGGATGCATTCATTACTCACTATTTTACTTGTTTGTAATTGCGATCGGGGCTGAATTATGTTCTGAACCAAACTTGCAAAAAACAAAACAAAAAAAAAGTAGGATGAAACAAAGCTCTGCATGCATAATCAATCTGGGAAGCGAGGAGAAAAAAAGAAAAGTCCACTAGCAACAAAAGTGGTATCAGATTCTCTCTCTTTTCAAATAAATTAACATCTACTGAGAAAAAAAAATACTGTTGAGAACAGAATACATTAATGAGTTTTTCTTGAATATAGCTATAAATGTGGCTATTGTTTATTGTTCAACTAATTATACAAGCAGTGACGAAAATACTTTACAGTAGCACCTGAAGAACCACATTGGGTTCACTTCAAAGTTACTTACAAGCTGACTGCAAATGAGACACTCTGAAAGTGTGAATGCTCTCCACATGCGTGGAGGATTTTCTGTGGGTGCTATTCCAAAAGCATGCATGTTAGGTTAATTGTGCTTAGGGGTTTGGGCCCCCCTGTGTCATGTCAGCACCCACCTGACTATGGTACAAAGAGGTGTAGTGGGTGGAGATACTTATTAACTCATTCACTGCCATTGACGGCTATAGACATTTTTTTTCCACTTTTGTTAACAAGATTATGAAAACCTAGAATTTGTTTTTTTGTACATTTATAACAGATATGAAATTTGTGATTAATCGTGAGTTAACTATTGAAGTCATGCGATTAATTGCAATAAAAAAATGTAATCGTCTGACGCACCTAATTTGTTATTATTATTTTCTTTTTCTTTTTTTAATTAGGGGCATCAGGCGATTAATTAATTTTTTAAAATTGTAATTAATCACATGACTTCACTAGTTAACTCAAGCTTAATCACAAATTTTATATCTGTTATGAATGTACAATGCATTTTCTTCTAGGTTTTCATACTGTTGTTAACAAAAGTGGGAAAAAATTTTAACCTAATATAAATAGTTCAAATGAATTTTTGACGTCTATAGCCGTCAATGGCAGTGAATGAGTTAATATATACATAGCCTACTGTGCATGTTTGATATGTTAAGCCTATAAATGTAAAGATCTTGAATGATATCCAACACATTTTAGCCAAGGTTGCTGTGTTGTCGTCAATTAATTTAGAGCGCCCGTCATTCGGCAGTCACCAACGGTCGGGACCCCCTTCCATTATCGTCAATCCATCAACATTCTAAGATGAACCGTCAATCCGTTTTTCAGCGATTGCGTAGCAAATGAGTGTCCGTCAATGTCATTTAAAGTGGGCATCCGTCTATATTCCGTCAAATTGTCATTTGTCAATCCGTCACCAGAATTGTCATTGATGGATTGCCGAATTTATTGACGCATTGCTAATTACATTGATGGACGAAAACCCATCTCCGTCAATGCTAAATTTGTCAATTTTTCAAAGTTTCCCGTCAACCGTCAAAAAATGGGGCGGCCATCATTGATGGATTGACAGACTTCCCGTCAATATTGATGGAATGCCCACCTCATAACATATTCATTAGTAATTGCTTGGCAGGGACTCCATGTTTTTTATTTTCATTGTTTTTTATTTTCATTGTTTTGTTCAATGAAAGTTTTGTGGAATTTCAAGCAAATACAATGGAACATTTTTAATTATGTATTTGCAAATGCATTTACATGTATTTAAATATGTTTATTTTTACGACCTCTACTTTGCGGAAATTCACCTATCGCAGGTGGGTGTGGAACGTCCCACCTGCGAAAAGTGAGGAACACGTTATACCAGTATGTTCTAAAATTGAGTACATTTTTTTTAAATCGTTATTATTGTCATTGTCCACAGTGCATGATTTCAGGTCGGCATTTTATACATCTTATCGGCATAATGCTACGGGGTATTGACTTGCGCATAGTAGCCTATCCTGTGCAATGATTTATAAACTTGCGCAATCGCAAGTCAATGCCTCGTGGTATTATGGAAATAAGAAGTAACATTTAGCCTACAAGCACGTTTGAATTTATTAGTATGTACATACGAATGTACTTGCAAAAATTGTTTGGTACGTCTGCGTTTATTCATCAAACTTTATTTATAAAGCACTCCTCTTACAAAAATAACAATAATATGCAGCTCAAAGTGTTTCACACGGAATAAATTCAACTCCTCCCGTCATTTGTCCATACAGACACAGACGCAGACACACAATCGATATAATGAGCGAAGGCTTTGTACAGAGTGTCCATGCAAGCATCCAGGCGAGGAAACACCATCTTAAGGAGCTGTCTGCACCAGGAACAGATCTCAGGCGGCGGTCACACAACACTGGAATGGAGCCCCCAGTGCAATAGCAGGAGCCACATATGGCCGCTCAGGATGCCATGAGCCGCGACCCTGGCCTCGGCCCATAAGCGCTCCAAGTGCAGAGAACTCCATCCCGCCAAGGAAACACTGAAGATAGTCAAGTTGAAATATGATCCATACCGTTGCAATCAAAATGCTAGCTAATAATGAATATTCCTGCGCCGCTGCCAAATAGTGTGACAAAGATGAACTCGGACAACATGACGTTTGTTGAATTCTGATGATTCCTAATTGCGTCTGGGCCTCGTCATAGCAATTCAGCATGCGATTCATAAGTGTTTATCAAGCCCAATTAGGGGTTTAATTATCTTAATCCATAATTAGCATCCGAGCCTGGACGCTGTAATGAATAGAAACAATCCCGTTTGCACTGGCAAATTTGTTTGCTCTCTTAATCTATTTCTATTTGGTATCTGTCTCTGTCAGACGCACATTTGTTTATGAACGCGGAAGTTTGATGCCGTTTTTGTTTTCTCTCTCTCTCTCTACCCTATGGAACTAATGACACGTTTGCTACTGTAATGACCTAAAGATCTCCGTTAGACAAAGTCACACGCACACACGCACACGGTGCCAAACGAGACAGCAGAGCGATAATGAGCTGATATTTACAACCTTAATGCATCTCCCTTGACTGCCTTTATTATGCCTTCATGGCCACTAACCCCCTCGGTTATTTATTTGACGGATGCGTGAGTATCTGCATGCCCTTACCAGTCAATGTCTTTGTCTTGTCTGTGGGCTTCTGTCTGCTACTGTTTTGCATGTTTGCATAATACACCATTACAGTCCTTTACAAATACTGTACAGTCTCAACATGTACACAAGGACAAACATGATATTTGTACAATGTTAAACGAAGCAGTAAAGATTCAACTAGGTGGAGGAAGCAGAAAGTATCATGTCGAGTGATTTAGGGTCTATTCAGACCTGCACTGTTTGGTCCACTCCAGAGTTCGTTTCCCATGCTGTTCTGGACCTTTTTGAGAAGGTCTGAATGCACACAAACAAATCCTGGTGCGGACCAAACGAGCGGACCGAGACCCACTTTTTGAGGGGGTCTCGGTCCGCTTCTAAACGCACTCGGTGCGGTTCGCTTTGCAGTCTGAATACAAACCACGGCTGAGCCGCTCCAACTGCAGGACTTTTTGGCCTTAGCAAGCCACCATAGCCAAGCATCGTGGGGGGGGGGGATATTTGCCCGGTAGTAAATATTATGCTAGATTCATTCTTAATCATCCGTATTCTGTTTAGCCACGGTGTTGTCAGCATGTTGTGGTGGGCATGCAAAGCGCAACTGCTCCCCTGGTTACTGCACTCAATCGACGACGCGTTCCAAAATTAGAAACATCACCGCAGAACCTCCGTTGAATGACCTGCCGTTGAATGACCTGCCGTTGACGCTCGCAAATATCTAATAACGCCACAAATATGCATGTGCAGCACGTCGGAATTTCATGTTTTCCTCCATTTCCAGGATTGGTTATGCGTTTATGCGTCATTTTTGTCCAATGGGAGCACAGATCATCACGCGGGTCGACGTGATTACGCAATATAGTCCACTTGCAAAAAGCACAGTTTGAATATGAACCGCACCAAATGAAAAAAATTAAGTCCGCTTGTGGTCCGGAACAAACAAGCGGACTAAATGACTTTCCTGGTCTTTCTTTTCTGCCTTTGTTTAAAAAAAAAAATTATAATTAAATATATATATATATATATATATATATATATATATTTTTTTTTTTTATATGTTAGGGGTGTGAATTGCCTAGTACCTGGCGATTCGATTCGTGTCACGATTCGATTTGATACCGATTAATCCCTATACGAATCTATAAATAGATTATTAAGATTTTTTTAAAACTCAAATTTAGAAAATACTAATAAGTAAACTTGGACATGTACACTGTAAGATTTGTTTGAAAATGTATTTATTTATCTGAAAATTCGGGCTTATAACTGAGCCACTGCATTTAACAAACGGGTTGCAGTCTGTTTCATGTCTGAACAGCACTGAAATAAAATATTAAGGCTTAATGTTCCATTAATATAACATTCTTCCATGCTTAATGTGTAAATCCTAACCCTAAGTAAGACGTTTTGTTGAATATTCCCATAAAAAATTGACGTTTAAAAATCGATTAGGCCGCATATCGAATCAATTTCGAGAATTGCGCACTATATACTGTTTTTGGACATTTTATGGTCACTTATTGGACATTTTTAGATATTTTTAAAAACGTTTTTCATTTTCCTTTCATCACTTTTTTGGACTCACATAAAAAACAAAAAATGTCATTATTAATTTATTTTTAATCTAAATTGTTAATTCAAGAGGTCTATCTATGCATGTGCCTGGTCATGAAGGTACTTGGAGAGCTGTGTATGTTTTTTAGGTGGTACCTGGTGTAAAAAGCACAGTGCCATTTGCTGGTAATGGAGGCGCCTTGCCACCAAGTATTTTGAGAACATGTCAACAGTCTCATGTGCCAAGTTGATTGCAAAGAACTGGAGAAAAGTAAATGTTGTGACTGCGAGCTAAAAAGAGCGACAGAATGATGGAAAAAAAGACATTTGCACCTCCATCAGTGTCTCACCGCTCAGCGGCTCGAGGTGAAAGATGAAGCCGAGTTAAAGTCGATGATAATTTGAAGCTCGGCGAGTGTGATAAAGGCTCCTCTTGCATAAATCCAGCCGGAGCGCTTCTTCGTGCCGTGTGTTTAATAATCGTAAACATGGAGAAAAGCAACGTGCTCCCTGTGACGATTCTTTATGACACAGATCAACAAATGTAGTCTGAATGTCGCTCAGCAGTTCGTCTCAATTTGTCATTCATTTGAAAAATGGCTTGTAATGCCTGCAAAGCCCACCACTGCGACGGCGCGAGTTGCAGTCAGAGTGAAGAACAGCCGCACAAGCCATGTTGCTCATATGCTCTTCTTCTGTTTTGTTGTTTCTTGCCCGACATAAAGACAAACATTGTGCTTCTCGCTGACCTTTGAGGTTGAGCAGCATGCATGAAACAAACTGAATGAATAAATGATGAGCAGATTATATTTGCTAATGCACACTGTGCCCTTTGTAGCCAAGTGCACCTCCCTCAGATTTGATCCTCAAACTTTGCATCTGAGACATTTGGAAAGAATATTTGATTTGGTGTTACAGTATTTTCAATTCGCAGGGGTTTTTACATGGCATTCGTCAGAGTTCAGTACAGCGAAGAAATCATGTATGGAACGTAACAACTCTTTTCTGGGGACTCGTTTTTTTCTTTTTATGTTCGTTTTTTTTCTTTCTAGATTACTGCAATGTGTCTATTGTATGGCGTTATGTAGCATCAGGACTCACCATTTATTTGTATTGCATCATTTCATGGATGTTAATGGGGTGATACTGGAGTCTGGTTGTGAATGTTATACATTTTGTATATACATTTTATACAACATATTGCATCTTTTGCTTGCATACCGTCACTGTCCTGTAAAAAAACATTTTTGTCTTTTTTTTTGTTTGATGGGATGAAACGCCAAAAAACATTTAAAAAAAAAAAGACATAAGTGTTTTACACAGAACAGCAACGATATACTGTAAGTGGATAGACAGATGTTTAACTTACGTGTGTATTTGACTGAACAGCTACATTGACTTGATTTTATTTAATTTTTCATGTTTATTCAAAATAAAAAAAGTCAAAGAGAGAAAACTTGATTGTATTCAACCAGACATTTTTTGTTTTTGCGAATTTACATGACCGTAACACACCGCCAATGTGGTGAGAAGGCCAACATCAAAGTAAACCTTTACTTACCAAATAGTGACCAAACGTCCTCTTTTTTTTTAAATTGTTTTTATTATAAAGTCATAAAAATGTCGACTTTTCATTACGGGACAAATACACCGTGATGTTACCACGACGAGAAGACCGCAAACTGCTCTCAAGTTAATCATAAGCGGTGTAGAGGGGAAAAAAGGCGTGTTTGTGTGTGTGATATTGTTATATGTTAAAAAAAAGTATTTTATTATTTTTAAAGAAAACAGCAGGTTAGCGCTCTGCACTTCCAAGACGTGGTTGTGGCAATTGTTCCATCCCTACCTTAAAAAAAAGAAGAAGTAAAAAAGGTTGGGCTTAAAACATTGTTTGTATTAATTTGTCAAGTAAGATTTCAAAAAAGAGTTCTGTTTTTGGTTTTATTTTATACCCATACAGAGGAAAATACATGTTAAATTAATTATAATGTATGGCATCTTTGAGTAAACTTTGAATTTAATTAACTAATTAATTAATTAAGGACGCTAAAAAAACGACTCCATTATTGCTGAAATGATATAATACTGTATGTCGCCTGTTGTCGGTGTTTAGCAGTAGGCCCAACATTAGCAGCTAAGCTAAATAAGGAAAAGTAAAAAAAAATAACATCTGTTTAGTTGGAAACCACCTCAAACTACTACCACAATAATAAACATTTTTGAAGTGACTCAAAGCTGAGCATTATTATCTTTGTAAAGCGGAAGATTGCTCTAATTTTTGTAATGGATCTAATGAGACCCACTGCTGTTCACTTTGAATGAGAAAAGGGAGCAAAATAAAAGCCTCTTTTTTATTGTGCTGGCCTGAAGCAAAAATGATAAATCCACGATAAGTCCCAAAGCACCGACCAAAAAGATCACTCAGCTCAGGATCAGCATTTAATTCCCTGTCCATCAAAATGTGAGTCCAAAGAACCTTCCTAGTGAGCCGCAGATCTATTCCGCCATCCGTTAGCCTTCTTTTTTCGTCCATCTGAACATCCGACTTTATCTCTCCTCTACAGGTGTCTTCTATATTCAGTGCACGCTATCATTGATCAGCTCTGTTGTGTGCCAAAATCCACTTCTCATAGTGTGTGGGACAAGGTAAACAGACATGACACTTCATTTGGAGTGGCTGCACTTTTATTTATTTAGTTTATTTTTCAGCTTGGCGGAAAGCAAGGTTATTATAGTTTGTGAAAAATAGTTTTTTTTTTTTAACTGATTAAATAACTAAAACTAAAACTCAGCTTTGTTAATGTCATGCATGGTCTATCTGGGTTTATTTTAAATGGAAGGGAGACCGGGGCATGTTGTCACATGGCTAAGTTGTCACGTTACAGTTTTTTTCCTTGCTATATTTTGTGACATCCTACCTCATAAGTTGAGACAACTTACCCAATGGTGGGGCAACATGTCACATGGCATTGATTACACTCTCTATTTGATACCTAAAACTAATAAAAACTCAAATGAAGCCTTTAAAACAATTGAAATTAATAAAAAATGAGATAACCTACCGGTACTCTAAATTAATTAAAAACAAGTCAAGTAAATAAAAAAACAAATTATAAAGACAAATCCAAAACTATAATTACCATGTTGCAAAGCAACTATTCAAATTCCTAAAATACCCTAAACTATGGTCAGCGTTTTTTCCAGTCTATTTATCATTTCCCCCCTCCACTCACTCACGGCGCTCTTTAGGGACTTGCATTTGTTTCTCTGAAAGGCAATTTTTGCTTTTCCTTGCTCTTCACTGAGAACATTAAGGCGAACACTATAAAAGCAATTACGGAAAGACAAAGGACGGCGAGTGTAAAGGATGTAGCCGTGAGCTTGTCTCTTGGTCTCTCAGACAGAGCGTGTATACTGTAATTATGCTCTGCATGGAGCCTGTTTTTTCTCTTGTTTTCCCCTGATGCTCCCTCCACAGTAGATCTGAGGCAGGAGAAAGACATTGTAAACGGCAACCTTTCGATGTTGCAGAGGTTTTGTGTCCGTCCCCATGTTTTATTTTCACCTCTCGCTTTTTTTTTTGTTCCTGCTCCTCAACAATCGTCCACTTGCTATGTCTGTCTTTTTTTTTTTTGCTGCGTTTTTTTTAAAGACCTTGACAGGACTCGAGTGTCCTTCCATCAGCCTTCTTTCGGCTCTCACAAAATGTCTCCAATATTAAGTACTTTCGGACAAACGGCATAAAATGGAGCACGTCCTCTTGATATTTACACTAAAGGCATACTTGAAAACCTCCCATCTGTGAATGCGTGCTGAACACACCCTCTTATCTTTTGCTGATTGACGGCCTCAGAGAGGATTGCATCCGTGACTTGTGACGCGATCAAACTGGGACTCTAATCTGACATCTAAGAGTGACGACACAAATGAAAAGGAAGACGAGTTAAGAAGATGAAGGTAATCAGTGTTGGAGGCAAAGGAGATTTGGGAAACAACATTAATGCGATTTAGAGATTACATGCAACATTCTTAACGCTGGGCTAAATCTGGCCAACTCAGGAACTTTTGGAATGGAAGGGAGGGGCCTGGGCTGGAATGAGAAGGGGGAGTGAGGACAGTTGTCGAGGTTCAGTAATCGAGGAATTATGCGTCCTTTATACAGAAGCGCATTGCATTCACTTGGGTCTTAGTCTTTTCAGAATATTTTTTGGGGTGCTGGGGGGATGGGGGGGTTCTTGAAATACTGTATTTTTTTAGTTTCTGTTTTTCAAATATTTTTTCCCGTTTGTTTGTTTTTTAAAATATTTTTTCTCTTTTAAGGAATTGTTTTCCTGTTTTTCAGATTTCTTTCTGTTTTTCCAGAATATTTTTCTGTTTTTTTGAATATTTTTCTTTCCGTTTTTCTGACCCCCCCTCCTTGTTTCAGTTTTTCCCCCTTTAAATATTTTTCTCTTTTAATGAATAGTTTTTTTTACTAGTTTTCTGATTTTTTCCTGTCTTTCAAAATATTTTTCAGTTTAATTTTTTTTCTTTTTCTTTCTGTTTTTCTCACCCCCCCCTCTTGTTCAGAATTTTTGTATGACAAAAAAAAAACAAAGCACCCTAAAAGTACTAAGAAAATAGGAGCTTTTTTCCCCAAGTGAATGCAACGCGTACGTCCTTTGCATTTATTATTTATTTTTATTGTTTTTATTTATTTATTTATTAGCATATCTTTCAATTGACACACTTTCCATTTGGTCATTGATTTCCCCCAAGACAGTACGTTAATAGGCTATTGAAAATTTGTCCTTTTTTTTTTTTTTCAGTTGAGTTGCACAAGTATTAGGTCACATTAATAGTGGAAAACGTTTTCAGATGCTTTACCTTACCCCTTACCGCATTTTTTCATGTCACATATACTGGCCTGGCATTTGAACTGAGCTATGTAGGCTTTTTCTTTTCGCTGTGAATAGATATATGTTTACATTATATGTGTATATCAATAGATGGATTGAATGTATGTATGTGTGTGTGTGTGTGTGTGTGTGTGTGTGCTTGCTCCATGGGGTCCATTTGTGCTAAAAAGGGATAACAAGAGTGTGTCCAGTAAGAGTGAGAAATCTTTTCTTTAGCACATTAGCGAAAGAGCTCGTGAATGGGTAATGACACCAAAAGCTGAAAATAAATGTTCCCTTGTGCTCACACTCATACAAGACGCACACACACGCTCACGAAGCCGCCGCACACGCTCTGCCATGCACAACAGTCCAACTTTGTTACAGCCGCGCTCAGAGATTGAAGCAGTTAAGACCTTGTGCTGGCTCGGGGGACTAAAATCCCACCAGGACTCGCTCAGCAGCTCCCTCTTTCAATCTTTCTTTCCCTTTCACGCCGCATGTCGCGATGGTCCCTAACTTCTATCCAGCCCTGTGTACGGCTGCATTAGTATGTATGGCCGCGTAGCTCTGGGTTTAGAGGTTTATGTCTCTTAATAGATGAAGATTTGACACCCACATGCAGCTGTAAAAACTCCCCCTCTCGTCAGCGTGTTCATGTTCCATCCCTAGAGAGATTTCTGTTGCTGCATGAAGCATTCATTTGTGGCTTTCTCCTTTATCGTAGCTCTGCCTAGGGTGACCAGATTTTCAAAATTTTAAATATACAATAAATTCTCACCATGAACTATTTATAACTAATTAAATCTCTGGTTAATCTGTTGACCGGTGGTTGAGTTATTGCTAAATGCTACATTGGTTGACAGTTTAAGAGTGCTAACCAAGACTCACCATTATCCCACCTTTTCTTGCTCGGTCCCAGATTGGAAGCTGGCTGTGCCGCGCCGGTCCCGCATTGTAACATTGGAAATATGCCGCCAGAAAAGCTCAGCTTGTGTTGGGGCTGACCGGTGACTACAGCTTTAGGCTAGTAGGACAACATTTCCCATGATTCTTAGACACGGAAGCAGGAAGTAGTTCTAGTTTCAATTTTTACACAAACACGCCTGATAGCGTCAATTTGGGACTGGGAAAGAGAGAGAAAGAGTCTTGGAAATGTGGAATGTGTGGTCACCCTATCCCTGCCTCTCCATTTATCACTCCTTTTTGGTATAACTGGCAAAAATGGAAATGAGTGGTTTCGCGTCACAGTTTGTGGGTCAAAATTTGCATTTTGCTATACATTTGACCATACTAAAGAGGAAAACTGAGAATCAAACGGCGAAGACGGGCCTAAAAAGCTTCGCGTGTCGCGGGTAGTCAGAATTTGAGGCAAACTTGGTGTGCTACTTACGCAGAAACAGCTTGCTAGCAACAGCTTTGGCTGGCAATTAGTGCGCCTAAACACATTGCGGAATCGCTCCTATATCAATAATCATCCCTTGCGTGGCTGCAAATAAGCCATACGACTGTCATGCTCACGAAGGGATGACGAGAAAAAACGGAGAAGCCATGCTAAGTGCTAAGCTAACCTAAGTGTGACACAGCTAGCTTCCCTAGCTAGCTAACTTAACCATAAGATTGGACTCTGCTGTAAAAAAAAATCATATTAGTATGAAATATTTATAATTTATCAGTAGTGTTATTTGTTTGTTTTCACAATAGAGTCCTGAGTTTTGACTTTTGAGGTCTGCACAATAGAGATAAAACAAACAAACAAACAATTTAGCTTTGCTACAAGTGGATTTGAGAGATAAAAAAAAAAGTTGATTCTATTAAAAACAAAAAACAATTGTCCAATCAATCTATAATGTCATATTTTATTGTTTAACCTGGAAAATAAATAAATAAATAAATAAATCATTGCTCTACAGTCAGAAAGTTGCTCCTCAAATTAAGTCATTGATTCGCAAAACTGCTCCGCAAAGAAAAACGTTTTAATTGTTTTAATCTTTACTGGATTAAGACCAAAGAAACAGAGGCACGAGATGAGGAGCAGATCCGATCTTATTAAGTATGTGAGAGGTGAGATGACATTAAGCTATATGGAAATAAATTGAGAAGGAGGTGCATGTGGGTGTGTGAGGGTGCTTGTGTATGTCATTTTCATATTTATTCTCGCTGACGAGAGCTGAGAAGAGGGAAGAAGTGAGGCGTCGGGCTGTGGAGCACTTTAATCAAGGGGCGAGCAATCCTGCATGTCCCACTCTGTTATCCATTATTGATGCCTGCCTGAGCTAGGCTGATGAATCATTAAGCTACTCATCAGGCCTGGGAATTCTGGCCGATGACACTCATTTGCATAAATAACACGCTTTTTTTCAACGCACACACAAACATGCCCACGTTCAAAGACAACACATGCAGGAATTTGGCTTGTTTCGTGATTTGTCACGGCTCAGATTAGTTGCTCTTTTTAGCTTTTCCAACACGTCGTCAACCTTGTTGTCACACCTCGGTGGGATATGTGAACTTGGCTCAGACCAAGAAGTCCCATATCCTTGCAAGCCTGGTTTGTGTGCGTGGCTTTTTCTAGATCACAGGGGGATTTTGCATATGCATTCCGAAGAATCCCCCACACAAACACGTGCGGAGCTGAACGAACATGAGCCGAGAAATGGAGCCAGCAGCAGAAATGTCAGGGAGGGGAAATAAGTAGCAAAGGGAAGCAGTTCCAGAGTATGTGTTTACGGTTTGCCTGTGGGTTTGACGGCAGAGGGAAAGTGGAGGAAGTAATGAATCCCCGTAAAATGGTCACACACACACTCACACACACACACACACACACACACACACACACACACACACACACACACACACTTGCCTCTGTGTATTATGAGGACATTTTTTCCAAACCGGTTTAATTGTGTATTACAGGGACACCCCTTTCTGCTAATGCCAGAGAGATGGGACTTGCACCCAAAAATTTTTTTTGGGGTTGTCCAGGACAATTTCACTTCAAAACTTGAAAAAACTCAACACACAAAAAAAAGAAAAACCTGAAAAAATCCGTAATTGTGAGGACATAGATAATGACCTAAATAAGCCACGCCCATTGCAAAAATGGTAATTATGAGGACCAACTCACATTACAAGGACAAAGTTTACACAACACACAGCAACCATGTCACTGAAGTGATTTGAAAGTTCTGGCATTCTGACTTTACACAAACTAAAATGGCATTGATGTGTAATGACTTACCTGATATAAGGACACATTGTTGTACATAACAATACTGTGAAATGCAAAGTCATACCTGATCTGTCCTAAAATTGTAAGTTTTAACATGGTGCTCATGTTACAACTTACAATTTTAGGACAGACTGAAACTGGTATGTTAATAAAACTGCTTCTTATGTGAACAGGTTATCTAGGTCAAACACATCTTTGTAATGGATAAGCTCGACATGAAACCAGATGCAAAAGAGTCAGTGAACATTGAACATTTTATTCTTTAAAACATGACTACCTCTCATCTTAAAGGATGAGCAGTTTTCTCATAGCTCATTCCTGAAATACCTTCGGATTTCTGAATTTCTGAAACAGGTTCAATGTAGGAAGTGTCCGAAGTACTGTGAGAATCTGGAACATATTCCTCTGCTAACGAATCCTCACTTGAACTGGATACATCAGCAACCTAATTTTTTAAACGAAAACAATTATTACATACATACATACATACACATATTGTCGCTGTTCTGTGAAAAACACTTCCACCATAGGAGCTACCGGAGAGCAGCCCGCGACCTAAAAATGGAAACGTGTTTTTCACAGGACAGCAATGATATCCATTTATACAGTAGATGCACACATACTTATGCATATATACAGTGGCTCTAAAATTAACCTGCCATATGCGGGTTAAAATTCATTTTGGCGGGTGGTCATAAATATTTACTAGCTTTACTTCGCTGTTACTTAGTGATGTTACACTCGAAGTAGAAGCTTGAGAAAAGTGTCGAGCGCTCGCGGCAGAAGTAGCTCCCGCCATTGATGGGCTAATGTGCTAAAGTTAATTTACCAAAGGTCTTCATCATCAAGCAGTTTTGCATTTTTTTAAACGGGATATGTGCCAGATGCTGGAGCAAACTAGAAAAGCATTTAGAACCTAAAGTTTGTGCACATACTAAAGATTATTATAAATCTAGTCACATTTATTCGAAAGATGAGATGAAGCATTTAACAAGAGGGATAGTTAATATGCTTAATCTATGGCATTGCCCCTAAAACAGATATTGTGTGATACAGTCCTTCAGTTACAGTAGACTTTTCTATTTTACCGAGTCAGACAGTCGTTAAGATTGAGACAATTGCTCAACATTTAGCTGCTTGCAACTAAAGATAAAGGTATAAACATGGGTCATAATTTATCCTCTTGACTAAATTATATTCATTCAATGAAAATGCCTGCACTATTAATTCTGGTTGCGTGAAACAAAGATCCATTGCAGATACAAATAACACAGAAGATAAAATACCCATCATGCCAGTCCATTCTAGTGCAGCGAAAGGTCCAAAACATAAAGCACATTTATCCAAGCTTGATACAAGTAAATTAACTACCTGATGTTTACACTTCTGTTTAAAAAAATAAAATAAAATTGATAGCGAGTTCATCTCTAAAATCCACCATAAATAAATTAATGGGAACAAAAGATCACTACAGTGCATAATCCAAATCACCAAACTGCCAACAAATCTTCAATTTGAGATATTTTTAATGTTGACTTGTAGGAATTTTAGTCCCATACAAGCTTATTGTTGGATACAATATTTTGAACGTCTTGGCAATACACATTGCATAAAAAATTGTTGTGATTATATTTGTTAGTTATATAGTTCAGCCCTAGCATCTACTCTACACTCTTCACTCCTAACGTCTTGCTTCTGAAAACTGATTTCAACATCAATATTCAAAAAGAAATCTCATCACCTGGTCAACTTGGTCTGTGACAGCTACGTCTTCAGCTATGTCTTCAGGTTGTGCTTCAGTTGAAACCTGGTACACATGAAGAGAAAAATACATATAAAATTCAATTCTTAGTAACACGACTGTACCTGTGCATTTACACAGTTACAGTACATACAGAACAATTAATAGGTTAAAGTATTGTAAATGCAAACTCATTTTATTTGCCATTACAAAAATAAATAAATAAATCCTTCTGCACTACAGGTTTGTGTAAATTGGTGACGTCTATTTTTCACAATGAAACAAAAACAAGAAAATACACAGTCCTCAGAGAATCCATACCTGACCAGAGTATGAATTGTATAATAACTCCAAGCCCTCAAAACTTATTTTACAGTCACGGTGTATGAATACACTGTCCTCAGTGTCAGTTATTCACAACTATAACATTGTGAGGACTAAGTATCTGTGAGGGCTGCACAGTATTGACAAAACATGCGACATGGGTGTTTTATACAGTAATGGAGATTATTTCGACATTGAACATGGACCTAAAAAAAAAGGATCTATCTATAGCTATATATTTTTATAATCCAATGAAAAAAAATACACGATAATCCGGAAAAATAAACAAGCTCATTGTGATCTAATCTTATCCAATTAAGTTATTTTTTGTTAGTAATGCCCCTCGATACGTTTCTCGTATGGCGATGCGCAATTAAGGTAGTCTCTGATTGGTCAAAGTCAGACTAAAGTATACAATCCAATATTCATTTGTTGCTTGTCTTTGCAATACACATATTGCATGAGCCATTCGTGCGACAAGATATTTTTTTATATATTGTGCCAACGTCTTGCTTCTGAAAAATGTATTTCAACGTCAACATTCAAAAAGAAATCTCGTCACCTGGTCAACTTGGTCTGTGACAGCTACGTCTTCAGTTATGTCTTCAGGTTGTGCTTCAGTTGAAACCTGGTACACATGAAGAGAAAAATACATATAAAATTCAATTCTTAGTAACACACAAGTCTGTACCTGTGCATTTACACAGTTACAGTACATACAGAACAATGAATAGGTTAAAGTATTGTGAATGCAAACACATTTTATTTGCCATTTCAAAAATAAATAATCCGTCAGCACTAATGGTTAGTGTAAATTGGTGATGTCTATTTTTCACAATGAAACAATTAATAGAAAATACACAGTCCTCAGAGTGTCCATACCTGACCAGAGTATGAATTATGAGGACTGTATGTGTAACTCCAAGCCCTGAAAACTTATTTTACATTCGCAGTGTGTAAATACACTGTCCTCAGAGTGTCAGTTATTCACAACTACGACATTGTGAGGACTATGCACCTGCGAGGGCTGCACAGTATTGACAAAACATGCGACATGGGTGTTTTATACAGTGATGGAGATTATTTCGACATGGACCTAAAAAAAAAGATCTATCTATATCTATATATTTTTATAATCCAATGAAAAAAAAATACACGTTAATGCGGAAAAATAAGCATGCTCATTGTGATCTAATCTTATCCAATTAAGTTATTTTTTGTTAGTAATGCCCCTCGATACGGTTCTCGTATGGTGATGTGCAATTAAGGTAGTCTCTGATTGGTCAAAATCAGACTAAAGTATACAATCCAATATTCATTTGTTGCATGTCTTTGCAATTCACCTATTGCATGAGCCATTCGTGCGACAAGATCTTTTTTTTTTTTATAAATTGTGCAACGTCTTGCTTCTGAAAAATGTATTTCAACATCAACATTCAAAAATAAATCTTGTCACCTGGTCAACTTGGTCTGTGACAGCTATGTCTTTAGCTATGTCTTCAGGTTGTGCTTCAGTTGAAACCTGGTACACATGAAGAGAAAAATACATATAAAATTAAATTCTTAGTAACACGACTGTACCTGTGCATTTACACAATTACAGTACATAAAGAACAATGAATAGGTTAAAGTATTGTGAATGCAAACACATTTTATTTGCCATTTCAAAAATAAATAATCCGTCAGCACTAGTGGTTTGTGTAAATTGGTGACGTCTATTTTTCACAATGAAACAATCAATAGAAAATACACAGTCCTCAGAGTGTCCATACCAGAGTATGAATTATGAGGACTGTATGTGTAACTCCAAACCCCTGAAAACTTATTTTACATTCGCAGTGTGTAAATACACTGTCCTCAGAGTGTCAGTTATTCACAACTACGACATTGTGAGGACTATGCACCTGTGATGGCTGCACAGTATTGACAAAACATGCGACATGGGTGTTTTATACAGTGATGGAGATTAAACATTTAACACGGACCTAAA
>NC_141244.1:16402807-16452807 GCF_054856555.1 Leptonotus elevatus
ACCCATACTAAAGAATATTTTACCAATACTCACCTTTGAATTAATTAATATATTTTATGGTGAAGCCATTCTTGTCTTTACCTAAGGATGAAAAGTATGCTACCTCTTCTTTGGGTTTAACTTTTGCCCTCTGTGGCCTCATGACTGACATGTCTCACTGAAGATAATGATCTAAAGCTATAGAAAAAAATGAGTTTCAATCAGTTTGATAGGTAACTTGGTGCAAATGTCTTGAAGTTGACTTTCAGTGTACCATAATAGCCTGTGCAGTGTGCAGTAAATGTGCCAACGAAAATAAAATACAGTGGATAGCACAGCTCTGCTAAATATTTGCATAAATTAAATGTAATGAACACTAACAGACTTTACTGAAATATTTCTATTGAAAGAACAAATTTAAGTAAACACAAATGCAGCAATTTACCAATACTTCATTTATACTGTACTGGTAATACTAAGCCATTGTATATTTTCACATCAAAAACCAGCCTGTTATTGATTTCCTCTTAAAAATTGCAATTAGCATTCATCTTACTCAACAGACGGTTAGCTCTGCTATGCTAACCGTCGCTAACAGAAGCGTAGCAATTCTAAATAATTAGCTGCATCCATCATAATCAACAGATGGTTAGGTATGCTAACGTAAGCTTAGCTGCACTTACACTGGACTTGCATTATAAATCATTTTCGCGAAAGAGGGAGCAATGTACACAAGCGACCAACAACAACAGGAAAAATTCGAGCTTCAAACCTACCTCATTAGCACAGCTACACGCCATCACATCTCGTGAAGTAAATAGAGCCGGGGGCGGTTCTCTATCGGGGCTGCTAGATGACGTCACTTCCGTACTCAGGGCAATATAATAAATCCCGTTCAAATCAACAAATTGGTTCAGTCGTTGGATTATGAACTTTGTTGATAAGAGTGGCTATTGTTCTATGATTTACAGTGTCAATAAAAAAAATAGATCCCATTTAAAATGAACCCCAAAGGCTCATATATTAAATGAATTACCACAGACTAAAACAAAGGATATTATTGCTAGAATTATAGATCATTTTGTAATCATAAAATGTGATTTCAGTTTCAGTTTTTTAAAAAGGTTTTTTTTTTCATTAACGAAAATGTTTTTTTGCTTTAGTAAATAAAATAACCTTGCTGCTGTCATACAGTTGCTGTCCGAGGATGTTTTAGTACTATACTTTAGTAATGGATGCATGTGTTTTTTGGCAAAATTGTGAGCGAGCCCAATTCCTTGGCTGAGAAGCAACCCTGCAAATGAATGGTCACATGATGCTTTCCTTTTGGCATGAAGCAGGACTGATGGTAGCGCTCACCTTTTCTTCTCCAGACAAGCATTTTTCCGGATGCCCCAAACATTTGGAAAGGGGGTTAATCAGAGAAAATAACTTCAACTCTTTTTTTCTTATTTTGGTCTGTATTTATGGAATCCCCTTTTCACTGGTCACACCAGGCCATCCTCCAAAAGTCTTACTCCCTCACCATGGGTGTAGATGCACTCATACCTGCTTACTGCCATTCCTGAGCAAGCTCTACACTGGTGGTGATGTCCTTATCCCGCAGCTGAATCAACTTTGGGAGATAGTCCTGGCATTTGCTGGATTTTCTTGGGTGCCCTGAAGCCTTCTTCACTTAAAGTTTGTAAGGTCACTAAAGGAAATTACTTTAATTTTCATGGCAAATAGGGACTTTGCAATTCATCTAATCACTATAACATTCTGGAGTACATGCAAATTGCCATCATAAAAAAACAATAATAATAAGTCAGCACTGGAGATTTTTAGAAAATCAATGTCATTCTCAAAACATTTGGCCACTGGTGTACAGAAAGATGTTACATTGTAAAGGCAGGGTGGGATGTTAAATGATGAATCAATATACGGCACTGACAGTTTCTCTGTCTCTGCCTCCAGCTGTTCAAAGTGATGTGATAAACAGCTGTTAACCATTGTATATTTTCAAATAAACAACCACTGCAAGAATTAAATACTGAAATATATAATTAAATGTCATAGTGTATTTCATTATTTAATTTATCTACTTAGGAATTGGTGGCTGCAAAAAAAAAAAAAGGCTCTGCGTCTACAGACAAACATTCACAATACACAGCATTTTGAGAAAAAACTGAATTATGGGGACATGTGCGTAATTGTGGGGACAGGTGACGGTCAGCCAATCAAATGCTGTGAAATTTACACTGGTGTGAATAATTCATGAAGTGGTGCATTACGAGGACCTTCCTACAGGGGGCGTCATCAAATACACAAAAATACACAAATTCATGTAATTATGGTTTACAAGGACATTGGCTAAAACTTTGGATTTAAGCCTTCTACAGCCCTAGAAGCACTTCTGCATTGAATGAATTATGAGGACATGGGCTGTGTCCTCATAATTCAAAATGTCCTCGCAGTGTTGCGTGTATTCAGGTGACATGTCCTCATAATACACAAAGGCAAACACACACACACACACACACACACACACACACACACACACACACACACACACACACACACACACACACACACACACACACACACACACACACACACACACACATTAATACTCAAGTGTGGGGTTTCCCTTTCAAACCATCAGTCCTCTCCACCTGCTTCTCCATTTTTGTGTCATGACTAATCCTCCACGCACTTCTCTCAGCATGCACTGCAACATATTGAAAGACAATCACGCTAAAGTGACATACGTAAACAGACGAAGGAGGAAGAAGCCTAATCTTGGTGGGGGGGGGGGGGGGGGGGGGGTCGTCCCAGCGGTGCACAGCAAACACTTTCTGTTAAACTGAGCGCCTGGCATCTTCAATCTGCAAAAAAAATAAAAATCCTGCTGCGGCTCATGATAATTGCAATGGATTGTTGCCTGCATTGTAAAGGCTGCTTGGGACAAACGGAATAAATGATTAGGATCTGCGTTTTGATTCCTCCAGCTCGTGGAGATCGTTACTGATACACCACCAGCTCTACATTATCACAACCTTCTAGCGTGAAGCTGAACTATATGAGTATGAGGACAGCATAATGATGGAACTTTTATACTTTATGTCATTCCAAAAGTATTATACTTTATGTGGACAGTTAACACTGCACACAATGTTTTAATGATACCAACTTTCAAATTGGCCTATTTTTATTTTCACCTGCTGTTGTTTGACACTAACTTTTAAATACATTCACACAGCTAAACAATGCATCTGCAAGAAGACTACAGCACAGTGGTGCCTTGAGATACCAGTGAGCCGTCGTTCTGATGACTTTTTATGTCGTTGTTTTTTTGCTCTGAACGCTGCATGGCGACAGTAAACTCAACTCGCTGCGTATTTGCTTAGCTTAATGCTAACAATGTAAAAAATATGGGCTAATGCATAACATCAGTGTGGCGATGTTCTAACCCTTTAACTCATGACAGCTAATATCATCAGACTTAAAAAAAAAAGAAAAAAGGCCCAAGTCAAATTTTCACCCTAAATAAATAAATAGATAAATAAATAACATGCCTTATTTACTTAGCTTAATGCTAACAAACAATGTAAAAATATGGGCTGATGCATAGCATTAGTGTGCCGGTGTTTCATGAAGCTTTATTTTCCCATCACTACTCATAGGCATATATATAATTTATCCTCTGAGAAGGTATGTTATTTAAGCTTACTATGTATGTTTGCATGTATTATACTGCCCCCAGGTGGTCAAGGCGCACACACAAGAAGGAGCAGCACAATGGCTATTGAATTGAAGCCCCCAAAAAAGTATATAAATACATTTGAATTTTTTTATTTTGTTACATTATTGATGTATATTTTATGATGTATAATATTATTGTGTGATACTTAATTTTCTTTAAAAAACATTACTTTTTGTTGGGTTTCATTGGGAGAGAGGAACAGGTTGATTGCATTTCCAATCATTCCAAGGGGAAAAGATGATTAGAGACAGACTGTTTTGAGTTACGAGCTGGCTCACCGAATTGATTCGACTTGTATATCAAGGTAACACTGTATAATACTTTGTTCTCTTACAGTATAGTGTTGTACACACACGCGCGCACACACATTTATTCATATCAATCCATTTTTCATAATCCAAATACTGTACCGTGGCATTGTATATCACAATAAATTACAGTATATATCAGTACTTTACTTGTATAATACTTTACATGTATGTGAACATAAATATGGATAAAATTGTTTTTAAATGTATGTATTCCAGTCAAATATAAGTATACCCACTTTGACAGGTAAGATTTAATGATGTGATGGTCCATTAATTGCCTTTTCATCTATAAATCCTTCACCCGACAATGACCCTTCCTCCACATGCGCGTGGTTCCCCTCAGGGAGCTCTGACGGTGGGCAGAGAGGAAACCTCAAGGTTGAGAGGTCGAACTGACCTTGACATTCAGACATGTTCATTTTTCAATACAACTTGCGGGTAACTGAGCCTTGATCCCACCTGACCTTTTAGTGAGAGTCGGGGTACAACCCGGTCGCCAGTCACTCACAGGGCACTTCGAATCTATTTAAAAAATAACACCATCAAATTTTAACATGAATCCTGAGGCGGAATTAACTTTTTGGTAAATGAAAGTGTCCCATTTTTTCTTCAACTCGCACCTCCAGATATTTTTTTTTTTTCCGGGAATGACTATTTTAAGTATATAAGCCAATTTGGAATGTGCATGCCGTATTTGGAATAATTATTCCGCTTCTTTTTAGTTAGGCTTTTGAACTACAGTATCCTGCATTAGTGTCGTGCTACATCCAGCATTGCGAAAGCTCCGCGGCAAAGCCATTCGCTGCGTGGCAAAGCAATGCGATACACGAAAGTCTTGATCTTATGTCATCAGTTTTTAGGGAGGTGAGACAAACTCATATACTCAGTGAAAGTCTTCACCCACTTTGATGTGCGAATGCAAAAAAATGCCCACGCATCTTCTTTTCGTCAGTTATTAACATAAAGCCGCACATGTGGCGCGTGTCTGTGCGCAAGGCGGATCGAAAGATCAAACTGCGGCTGAATTCCAGGTTGCTTTATTCCAAGGGAGCCCCTCGGTCTCTCCTGGACTGGGAGTAATTTGTTGGCTTGCGCTCAACCAGAGGGTGCTGGTTCACAGCGTCTCCCTCTCTCAGTGAATCATCCCTCCTTCAGAGGAGAGATAATTAATTTGTCTGAGCTGCTCTTAACCCGGTGCCGCCGGCATTCAAACACACAGGTGGAAAGATGCACAACGTGGACACCCGCAAGTGCATGGAGGAGATAATGCATAAATCCAGGTACACAGCAAATCGGTCTAGTGTTCGATCAAATATGCAGTAAGCAGTGTTATTTTAACACTGTTAGGATCAAAAGTTACACTGTCAGAGTCAATTTCCTTGAGTGTTGGGGTGGATGTTGGGTGTAACCTGAATAACACTACTTTGAATGTTAAATTGACCACACCCTCATTTCCGGCGAAGGAGAAACTTTCCAATTTTCTAGCACGCTGTCGACATTTTAATAGCGATACATCCAGTTGTTGTTGTCGGGGTGGCGTGGCTCAGTGGTAGAGTGGTTGTTTGGGAACGGTGTGAGTGTGGGTTCGATCTCAGGCCATTTACCAGAATAAAGTGAGCAACATTTTTAACACTGATACTAGTTCAATACACTCATAGGTGTTTAAACACAAGAGTTATGTGCAGTTCGGCAAAATTTTATGTTTAACAATGACACTAGTGTAGAGTACTTTCAACACTAATCAGTGTTAGCCAGTGTAGATTTTTAACATTATACCGTGTTGGAGTAACACTGGTTAAGTGAAAGAAGTAACACTTGAAAATTTGTCAAATTTACACTCATTGCTGTGGACACATATAAACATTTTTCTAGTGTTAGATTTAGCACTCAGTGTGAGGCTAACACTGGCAATTTTGCTGTGTAGAAAAGCAGAATAAGGAACCAATAAATAAAAAGGGAACATATTGAATGGCAAATTCCTTGAAGGATTTTTCATCAACATGTCTCAGCAATATTACTGCATTTCCATCACACAAAACACACACCAACTGCAATATATGGATACTGTATACACACACACACATTAGGAGTCAAAGGTTGTACTCGTGAAAAATGAATGTGCTGGAGAAATGAGCAAGAAATGAATAAGAAGAGCAATAGAGAAAATGGGGAATTGCTGGAGGAAGACGAGGGTCCCACAGACAAGGACCACATTTGTCCTATTCTAAACAAAAAAAAAAAAGGTCTTTATCGGTTACCTGGCTTGTTATATCATTGTTGATAGTTATTGTGAAAAATCATAAACATGAACAGCGTCTTCAGATAATCACTAATTATTAAGAGCTTGCACTCATACTGAAAATCCGCATTCACATCCGTTTACCACTTAACCACTAATTCTCGAATCAATTGGAATGAGTTACTATTGTAGGCTAATTGTACTTTTGCCGAAAATCACGCCCACAGTCCCTTTTATCTACACCATATGATGGTTTCAAATTAACTTTTTTGAAAACATATCGGAGTTTACCGACCCGCTACGGTAATAGAGCCACATCAACCATACTGAAAGGGTTTCCTTCTTAGTTTAAAATAACTTCCATTAACTTCCATGATCCATACAGTGTCGAATAGCAGAATCCAGAATGTTCTTCCAATCATTTATCCGTTTTCTAAACCGCTTATGCTATTGGAACAATAGATCCATCCACTTGTGCTATAGCAGCTGCTAGCTAGCGCTAAGCTAACCTGGGTATTTTTGTATTTGCTCTGTTCCAGCGTCCGACTCTCTTTGTATGCTGCTGTGATGGCTAGAGAGGCTAACAGTGACGTAACAAAGACAAAGGTGTCCATACACTGTCTAGCGGGGCTTTATTGACCGATTAATAGTTGAATTTAATGCTTGATAGCCAACTAAGTATTCCCATTCACGCACAAACTTTTCACACTTTTCACACTACGCATGAGCTACTCCGACCATATGACACAAATTCATGCACAGCCCTACTAATTATTCATAAGACCATATAATTCAATGTAATTTGAGCACATTTGTTATTTCAGCAGTGCGTATCAAACTGGGTAGCCCTTCACATTATTCAGATAGCTATCCAAGAAGTAGCACCTATTTTCAAAAAGGTTGATGACCCCACTCTACAAAATCATTTCGATGACTTCAACTTCTGTAACTGTGACTTTTTTAGGGCATGTGTTTGATTGGCATGGTTCTTCAGCCTCTCATTCACTTTGAACCCGAGCTGTTGTTCCAGATGGTTCGCCAAGCGCCTCATAATTATCTAACGCACCTTAATTGCGTAAAAAGCAAGTGTGTTTGTATGTGCTGGTGTGACTCTAGGTAATTGTCTGATGCTGTGATCACTAATGATCACACAGGCAAACATCTGTCCCAAGGTAATGTGCAAACTGAGCAGGTAGGACATCTGCTATGTGTCTGCAGGTGTGCATGTTGTTTTCAGTCTTCGTGCAAAATTCTTGGGGGCACACAATTTGAAGTATAAAATGTAGTTGCTCAATAGTTGTGTAGCAAGTCATTCTATCTGATGTCTGGGCTGGCTGTAAAAAAATGAAATAAAAAAAATCCATATTATATCACTTGGGAGCAGTCGCGGGAACAATACGGTGCACTCCGCCTCTCATTTGTCCCGCAATGAAAACTGGATATTTTCAAGGATTTATTTTTAAAAATTCGGACAGGATGTAAAAAAGTGGACATGTTTGGTCAGCCTAGCTTTAACAAGAAATATGCTTCCAGTATATACTGTATGTTGTATTTTACAATAATACTAACGTATATTTTACATTTTACTCAGTACATACCTGCGGACAAAAAGCTAATCATCGGAGAGTTAGTCATTGTCAGACACAGTCAATGAATGTTCAAAATATGTGAAACGGGCACTTTGGGATAATGAAAAACTACAAACAAGGCTCAAAATCACAAAGACAATAGAAACATTGAACCGAACAAGACAGAAGGAAACTAGGGAATGAAATCCAGAGACAACGAGAAACACCTGGACACGATGAGTGGCTGGAGGGAGCTGATGAGAACAGGTGCAAAAAAACAAAAACAACATTAAGTAAAATGAGGCATTAAAAAATGAACACAAAGAAAACATAAAACAAAACTCAATCTACCGGTAATTAAAACCAAAGCAACAAATACATATCCTGACACGTGTCGTCACTTTGTATTGGTAAAATAAAACTGCAGGTGAGGGCAGTCTCTGAACTTGTGTTTGCTAGCTGTACTAATACATTCACAATTCACCTTTTTTAATAGTCCCAAATCAGTCATTCTACTTTCTAGAATTTTATTGTCTTCTCATGTGTATGCATAAACGACACGAAGCTTAGTTAATATTTGGCTAGCTATCGGTTAGCTAAAAGTGAACGTAGCATTCTTGTCTTTATGGCTTTTATCGAGACGGATAAAGTGAGTTGTGTTTCCTATTCTTAAAATTCATTCTTTGCATGTTGCCGTTCTCTTTTTACGATTTTAACAAATGCATGATGCTTGAATCCGAATTTAAGAATGACTCTACTTGCTTTATATTGTACACGTTTTACTACCATCAATAGATCACAAGTATATTGTTTAATGAAAAGAATTTATGGCTACATATTTATTTTTGATAAAAAAATGCTAATTGAAAAAACAATTACTACAATTTAACGACATGTGTTCATTGATATTCGATTTTAAAAAGTGACAATGAATGCAGTGTAGAGTGTATGATCACACAGCTTGAAGGAATATGTTATGAGGCCTTAATGGATCCCAGTGGGGACGTTTAAGTGTTTCTGCAGCATTACTTCACGTAGGACAAAACAAATATGAGAGGAATAAAGTGAAATTAAAATAAAATAACAACAATAAAACAATAATGTATGTTCTCCCGCAGCAACCCAGCAGGCCTTGAAGGCTAAAATAGAACGACCAAGGAGAGGTCCGAAATTAACGGCCTGGAGCGAAGGTGCCTTTTGAGTGCCCATAAAACTTTTATATCTTTTTTTTCTTTTTACTTTTCTTATAAACTCAAACTTTTTTTGCCCCCCAGACTGACAATAAACTTTATTCTCTCCTGCAGAATGCCTATGTGTGATTTTAGGGAGCATTTCCAAGGGTACTAAATACATTCTACATTTGTTTTCAAGTGTATTTATGGATACAATTACAGATTAAAACAGGAAGAGCTGGTATGTTTTAACATATTTGTGAGTACTCTATGTTCCAACATAATTGTGAGTATGTTTGAACGTATTTAGATTAGGGGTGTGAGGCGATTACAATTTCAATCGTAATTAATCGCATGACTTCAATAGTTAACTTACGATTAATCGGTTCTAAATGTACAATAATTATGATTTTTTTATGGTTTCGTACTCTTGTTAACATAAAAGTGGGAAAAAAAATGTTAAACAGAAACATGGCTACATTTTTTAATCCTTGATACAGTAATTTCCAAGTAAGGGGCGGTTTTTAGAAAACGTATGGTGTTAAAGCAACACTAAATACGATTTGAACCTTCAATTCATATTTTCATAATTCTGCAGATGAAACATTGACTTCCAACTAAATTAGATGAAACCTTTGTCATGGCCTGAGGGGGTCTGTATCATTTTTACGGGCACTAAACAACTTTGAGGTGAGGTCAGTCGTTTGTGTGTACAATAAAGAAGGTAAGATCACAACCATCATCTGCTGTTAATATACATGAGAAACGTTTCAATGCTGTATAAAGACAAAATTGAAAATAGCTACTGGAAACAATGTAATTCAGTCCAACTCTGAAATGTGTTTCTTTCAAGGGAAATTAAGTCATTTACTGCCATTGACGGCTATAGACGTCAAAAATCAATTTCAAATATTTATATTCGTTAAAAATGTTTTTTTCACTTTTTTCAACAAGAGTATGAAAACCTAGATTTTTTTTGATTGCACATTTAGAACAGATGTAAAATTAGTGATTAATCGTGAGTTAACTAGTGAAGTCATGTGATTCAATTACAATTTAACATTTGTATCGCCCGACGCCCCTAATTTTTAAATAATCTTTTCTTTTTTGAAATCGCGTCAGGCGATTAATTTTTTTAAAATTGTAATTAATTGCATGATTTCAATAGTTAACTCACGATTAATCACAAATTTTATATCTGTTCTAAATGTACAATATTTTTTTCTAGGTTTTCATACTATTGTTAAGAAAAGTGGGATTTTGTTTTTTAAACTAATAGAAATAGTTCAAATAAAATTTTGACGTCTATAGCCGTCAATGGCAGTGAATGAGTCAAAGGGAAAACAATACCGCTATTGTCCAAAGGTGCCGCCAAAATCAACGAAAAAAACAAATGCTCATTTGTGCTATTTTAAAGGAGCTTTAAATTAACACACTAATTTTGACACCCCTAATTGTTTACATGTTTACTCCACCTTGGCGGCTCCGTAATCATGCACCCAATGTGATGACATATTGTGTGCTGCCACCGCGCCTCCCCTCCGTTTTATCACCCGCTGCCCACCCTGCGGTAGGAGAAATAATTTATCAAAAGGCTCAAATGGTCTTTCAAGTCATGTAAGTTCAGGCTGTGTGTGTGTCTGTGTGTGTGTCTGTGTGTGTGCGTACAGCAGTAAACAGCAGTTCAAAGGTCAAATCGATACGCGCGAGTGAGTCATCCATCAGTAAATAAATAACATCTCCATCCAGTGGATGAACAAGGGTCACACAAAGCACAACACAAACGGGAAAGCACTTCTCCTGAATGGCATGTTGTGGCGCGCTTGCGCTACTGCTTTTATTTGCAGTTCGTAAACATACAGGAGTTAAACGTGTGAGCGAAGAGATAAGAAAACGGGGACACTGGGGAGAAAATCAAATCAAAGAAAGCCCAGATTGAGTTTGGAAAAGAAAACGGCAAAGAGCCATAGCGTAAACATTGCGCCTTTCCTCGGGGGAACCATCCTGGCTATCAAGTGGAGGTTATTATGCTATGAAGCGCTAATGAATTCATTAGCTAAATGAAATGTCAATAAAGAGCTTGAGAGAGTGTTAAAATCAATGCAGAGCGTCTCATTGGCTCCCTCCTCCTCTTTCGCTTTGTCCCCGCTCACCCATCCGTCCCAATTATCCACCTTTCTCCCCCTGCACACGCGCGTACACGCGCACGTGGTCACATTGAGTGTGATGGAGGACATAAGTGGTGATCAGCAGGAGCACTTTGCAGTGGTCAGCAGGAATAAGCCGCTCATACGCTACTTTCGTATTCAGCCGCACTCACCTGCCCACTTTAAAAGTGTTTTACTTTTTGCGGTGTGCGCGTCGTGTTCGTGAGCGACTGCAGCATTAGAAGCCTTGATTCTATAACAACCTCTTTACTCGTGTTCATAGAAGCAACTCAATGGCAGCTTTTATTTCATTTCAACCTTGTGTAAACTCTTTAAATCTGACCCTCAAAGTGTAATCTACTTCGGAGCCACTGTGCTAAATACAACTCAGGAGTAGTATACAATGCCTTTTGTTGACAAGCAAACTGAGGAGAAGTTAGTTCTACTATATAGTACATATACTATACTTCATTCTTAAAAAGCTGAAGAAAAAATATGTCTTGTCTCCTGACGGTTATGTAATATTTCACTGTTGAATATTTAAGTGAGAGTCATTTGTCTTGCAGTGGTGGAAATATATGAATTACAGCAAAAGCGAGAATTCTCAAGATCAAATTGTGTGTATATGTGAGTGGACTCAGTTATGTAAGGCGAAAAATGTAGCGGTCCGCTAAATAAAACATATTCCTTCTGGGATCTGACCACAACTCAATATGAATGATGTGTAAGAGACGTATGGTGGCCTGAAACCCTCAAATACTGTAAGGGGTTTGAGGAGACTCACTCAAAAGATCTACTGTGACGTTATTAGGTATTAAAAGGCATTTTACAGTAATTTGTTGACCTTTTATAGGACATGGAAGATGACGATGATTGGATTGCACTACTTTTTAGGGCGGGTGCTTCAACCATCAACCAAACATAAAAAAAAGGACAGTAAATTCCTCTCAGTACCAAAATTGTCTTGTGTCTTTATATAAATTAGCAGGTGGGTTGGTATGGTACACGAGTGGTTAACGCAACTGCCTCACCGTTCTGATGCTCCAGCCTTCCTTTGAAGTCAGGGATGGGTAAAAACGGTTTAAAGACACAGTGTGTAAATCTTTTTTTAATTTGTTTTTAAATGTTTATTAATTTTAAAAACACAGTATAAATATCCAATATGCAAAAAAATATGTTATAGCACATCAAAGTACATTTTATTATACAATCCTAGGTCTGGTAATCGCTAAATATATTATATACAGTCGGTTGCGCCAGGAGGCTGACATGTTTTGCCTCCATCTTTCTGCTATGGAAAGAGACAAACTTAGCGAACATAGCCATTGGTGGTAGGCTTGCGAAACGTGGTCTCTCTGAAGGCCCCGCAGTGTGCGTACATCAAAAGGACGTTGCATTCTAATAGTTCACCACCAAGATGGCACTAAATTCTACACACTGTCCCTTTAATTTTTTAATTTATTTTTTACAAACCCCCAAATTTCTTTAAAAAAAAAAAACGCTCTAATATACCTTGTCCAGGAAAAATGCGGGGGGAAAATTATCAAAACAATAAAAATTTAAATAATAAATAATAATGGTTATTATAAATATTTGTGGTTATTTTGTTGTTTCTCTCAAACCCTTTGTTGTTGGGTTAGGATAAAGAATATTTTATATATGCATTGAAAAAAGCCTGATTAAAAATGAAATATACTTGTATATTGCCCATTTGTACGTATTTTTTCATGTTTGAAATATAAGAAGAGAAGAAAAAGTGTATAGCCAGTCACAAAGTTTCATGGAAAGAATTTACATAGTTGTGTAATCCTGTTTAAAAAGAACAACAATACTTCTCATCCCTGGGCTTTCTTGTACAATTACAACAAGTTTTTCTCCCCAAACGCCCAAAAATTCTCTTAGATTTGTGCATCTTTGTCACATTCCAATACGCCAAAGATTTATGCGCGCAGCCGTGAGCAAAGTATCGAACCAATTGGCTCGTCTCCGTCTCCTCAAGCCATAAACGCTCTTTCCAACATGCTCAGGTTCATTTTTATTCGATTTTTTTTTTCACACAGCTAAATTGTTGTTTCAAGATAATTGTTGGGGGCATATGTTTAAACGCCATCTCATTTACATAAACACTGTTCAGCTCCCCCTTTGGAGTCGCATGGGTGCAAAATGCACGCACGCGCACACATGCTGAAACATTGGCACTCTTTCTGACACCCAGCACAGATTCATCTGTTTTCTGCAACGGCAGTTAAATATACATCAAAGCGGATGTTCAGCTTAGTATGCACACACAAGGCTATATAATATTCGATAGGCAGAGCGCCTCCAAAAGAGATGGGCCTCCGTCCTCTCGTGTTTCTTTTGTCTCACCTTCTGTCCTCAATAAAAAAAGCGTTAAAGGCGCCAATGAGATTTTCAAGACTGACTCATGGGTGACTGTTCCGCACAAATGTAATTAGGAGGACGGCAGTTAAGGCACGTCCGAGAGACCCGTCACGGTGGCTAATTGGCGATGAGGAGGCAATGTCTAATGTCGACATACCGGGGCAACCCGCAGCGAGAGACGAGACGACACACAGAAAGGTAGCAGGCACAGTGGGGGCAGCTGTTGACTTTCTGACTCATTCCTTGAAGAGCTTTCTGATAAATCCCAGCTGTGGAATGTTCCTCTAATGAAAGGTTTTGTGTCTAAAATAGCTTTTTAAAACTGATTTAAAAATGATGTCTTTTGGAGGTGTTCAGCAAACAGCGCTTCAGCGAAACATTTAATATCAGGTTTCAGGTAGAGTTTTTTTTTTAAACGCATTACAGTCAAAGCAATAATGACAGAACACAGCGTTGTGGGAAGCCATTGTGTTATTAAAAACTCTCCAGCAAAATCCATTTTGTGTATCATTATCAGCGGCGAGGATTTAACCAACTTAATCACATAAAACTGTTTACACATCAATACACTATCATGTCGCAATGAAAGAAACCATCAAAATTACACTAAAAAGCAAAATAGAACTTCAGTTCAGCATCAATATTTACCTAAGAATAGAACAAAACAGAATTTAAGTAAAAGTACATTCCACTCATCCGAAATGCTGATTAATAAATGCATTAATGTGTGCGGAACACTAAAGACATGTTTTACTGGTTGAATTTAGCCCAACCAATCAGAGCACAGAAAAATGTTGATGCTGCTGTGAGGCAAGTTTTAAATCGAACTTGTTAAAGAAATAGTTACATTGCTAATATTGTTTAAGTTAAATTGGCCAACACTACCAATTCTGAACGTTGTGGGCAGATTAGATTGGCATGGCAACACATAGAAGCTGCAATCTGATTGGATAAAACAAATCTAACATACACACGAGTGCTTAAAGTGGAAGTCAACCGTAAACATTTCTTGACAATAATATGTTATATGTGACCACACTAGTCCAAACATGTCATTCTGATTATTAATACATTTGTGGAATATGAGTTATGAAGCAAAATCCAGCCGTTTTTATCCATCTCAGGGGGCGGCCATTTTGCCACTTGCTGTCGTCTGAAGACATCACAGTTGCTCAGGGCTCAGACGACCAATCACAGCTCACCTGTTTTCTGAAGCTGAGCTGCGATTGGTTGTAACCTGAGACCTGATCAACTGTGTGATGTTATTTTCAGTCGACAGCAAGTGGCAAAATGGCCGCCCCCTGAGATGGATAAAAATTGATTTTGCTACTAAACTCATATTCCACTAACACAGTATTAACCAGAATACCATATTTAGACTAATGGGGCTGCATAAAACTTTTTTTTATTTTTATTTTTTTAAAGGGGGTTGACTTCCCCTTTAAAGCAGTGCAAATTATTTTTTGACTTAAGAAAAATACATTTTTGTTCATCAATATGTGCAGTGATGAGTTTTGACAGGCAGAATAATGAATTGCTCTTTCACTTAGATACATAATTTACCCGCATGTGTATCCACCTGTTGTTAATCATACAACAGAATAGGTATGGCACACACACACACACACACACACACACATAGATTAAGAGAATTTGTGAGTAAAGTGAGACAAGATAATTGTTATTTCAATATACTTTTAAAATATATTTTTGTCTCGCCACCCCCTCGCAGTCTGCTGGTAGTTACTGTTAGTATAATTTTGCGAGCATTAAAGATAAAAGGACCGGGTGAAGGGTTAACATCCGGATCCGGGTAATGGCACCAAGTCGAGCCATCTCCTTTTTTTTTCTTCTTTTTTTTCTTTCTTTTTTTTTCTTCTTTTTTTTCTTTCTTTCTTTTTTTTTAAATAAAAAAAAAAGTCGAGCCATCTCTATTAAAGTGCCGAAGAGGCCAAATGTAACAATGGCGGGCTTTAAGATGTTTCTAACGTAAAGTATGTGCCTTGGCGCAGTAAAAGCTGGGACACACTGTTCTGGTGTACAGCGTTCCCTCGCTATAACGCGGTTCACTTTTCGCGGCCTCGTTGTATTGCGGATTTTTTTAGTGCAATTTTGCATGATTATTTTTTTTTTTTTTACAGTAATGTACTTATTTTATAACATTTATAAAGGTTTGAACATTAAGAATGTTTAATTAAGAGAGAAATGTGAGAAAATGTCAATGCCTCGATAAGAAAAGTGTATAAACTGTGTGGTTAGAGCCTTAAAATATTTATAATAAATGTAAAACATAAAGCTAACTACTTTGTGGATTTCATTTATTGTGGGTATTTTGTGGAACTTAACCCCAGCGGAAAACGAGGGAACGTATCCCAAAAGTGTTCGGTTGGAGGAGGTGGGGCCATTGGGGAACAGTTATAATGGAACATAAATGGGCCTTCCCCCAAAAGTTGGAAGTACAAAATTATCCAAAATGTTTTAGTATAATCAGAATTAAGATTTAATGCCAACTAGGTCAAAAAGTCCCGACCTCAGTTTGATTAATTCATTGAATAAAAGGAATTAGTCTGTGTCCTCCTCAGTGTGAAGGACTATTCCCACTCCCTTTGTCTAAAAAAAAAAAAAATGTCTCGCCAAGGTGCAATATTTCAGCAAGCGCAAGAGATTCCGTCCAAACGGCTTGACCACAACACTGTTTATCCTCCTGACAGGCACATAAATTGGGCCGTGTCCACACGGATGCGGATAAATATGGAAGCGTGTATATTTGTCTGACCTTCCTGACAGCCTCTTAGTCAGCTTTTATCTAACTTTCAAAGCTTTGCACATGTAGATTCATCTTTATCAACGCGGACACGGCCTTATCTCCCCCAAGCCACGGCTCGGACGGAATGCAAATGCGGCGAGGTCCTCTTCCGCCTCACAACTTAATAACACTAAAGTGATACCTCAGACTAAATAGGTGCTTGATGCCTCATTACTTCGTGATAATCATCCATCCTGTTTGGGCTTCCTGTTAAATTAAGTAAAGCATCCTCATGCCAGGAAATGATCACAACGCGTTCTTCAATTACAAATCAGAGGCGGCGTAATCCACAATACGCACATAAATATTCTCATCTCCTCCCTTTTTTTTTAAGATTAATCAGAAAAGGTCATTGCAGCAGTATCTTTAATGACTAAACAAACTTTTAAGGGTATTTAAATGCCTGCAATCTACTGAAAGTGAAACTTAACAAAACACATCAAATGCTTAGTGTAAAAAAAAAAAAGTCAACTAATCTAAACTTTTGCGTTTACAGCTAAAACATTTACAGTCGACAGTTAACTTTGAGTACTTGTCCGCAATATTTCTCCTAGGTAAGCTTGTTGTAATAATGACCAAGTTTTACAGTATATATTCAATCAATGCACATTTTACACAAGAGGCGCAACCAAAATTATTTTTCATTCCAGCACAATGTCACATAAAAGGTTCAACTTATTCCAATAAGAAACATGTGACACAAAACGTTTTCTTATTGTTATTCCACCTCAGATTTAAATATTACACCATAGCATTGCCATTCCTTTAGTGAAGTTGAACTCCATCAAGGAACAAAAGCACTTTTTTTTCCCCCTCTCAGGCCTCATATTAACTTGAATTCATGGCGTCAAAGCACTTACTAAGCATGGACAGTGTATCATCGCCAGGGTTGGGATGGTTACTTTTGAAATGTATTCCGTTACAGTTACAAGTTACCTGCGAAAAAATGTAGTTAGTAATGTAATCAAAGTACCATAATATTAAAGTAATGTAACTAGACTACTTTGGATTACTTTTGGATTACTCCAATACCAAGTATGCTCATGAAGACAAAATAAAAATAAATATCACCACAATATATATTCTATACAATGCGCCCCTGCTATTTGCGGGTGATAGGGACCCGGGGCAGCCTACAAATAGCAAAAATACATAATAATAATAATAATAATAAATAAAAAAAGACAAAAATGGACATAAGTGGTTTTCACATAGCAGTGACAATATGCAAAATGTTTTTGTAAGATGAGAAGTAGCCACAGTTCCATAGTTACAAACGGCTTCCACCTTCTAAACACTTCAAAATAAGAATAGATAAGAACATTTTTCATGACATGATGTAATGATGAGCATTTGATTGGCTGTCGCGTGATTGTTTGCATGCGCCGAACAGAAGAGCGCGGAGGAAGAGATGAGGGAGCGCGGCAACAGACGGATGAGACATCAAAAGAGTGACTGGAGAGGTGGCGGCAGACAGATGAAACGGCGAGTTAATACAACGCGTCACACTTCAATATTTGAGGCTTGACATTTCAACACATGTAAGTTTGTCGAGAAAGATGTTGCATAATGTGACGGATTAACCGCGCGTCAAGTCTTTTTTTCTGATGGTAATAAAGTTAACAGGAAATAATGGCTGCCTGCATGCAAGGCTAAATTAGTTATAACAAGAGCTGTGTCTAAGTGTTAGAAGCAATTTCAGTATAAACTACAATCTCAAAAATATGGTATACATATTGTTATTAACCCCTGACAGTGGCAATCGAAACTAACCATTGCTTCATTGTACAGACTCTCTAAGTGTACTTTTTTTTTTTCAAACTAACAAATTTATAATCTCACAATAACATCAATAATTATGGCCAAAACTTAACTTTCTGTAGGCGTAAAAAGCAGGATTACAGAGGATGACATTCAATAATTTTTCAACAAAACTAGCCTGTGCTGAAATACTTTCGTTACACCATCTGAAACTAAATAACAGAGGTGGGCACTTCCGTCTCACTGTCGGCTCCGTTGTTGACGGATGGCCACATTTTCGACGAGCGCTTTATGACTCGAAGCCTCGAGAAAATACGCAAATTAAGAAGGACCATCTGTACTGACCTGGATCGACGGACGGAAACCTGTTTCGTTTGGTGCTCAGTCCATGTGTTTTTTTTAAGGTTTCGTGTCATAAAGCACTTTCCGAAAATGCGGAAGCGCACGCCGGAAGGTGAGAATACGTCAATAAAGGACCGATGTAACGACAGTTTTGCCCAGTTCTGTTAAATATTCCCTACAGAAATGTTTTTATAGTCTTTACGGCACTACACTTTTGAAATGATACAACCACATTCAACACATGCAGTACAGGCCAAAAGTTTGGACACACCTTCTCTTTCAATACTATGCTTTATTTTCATGAGATTCTCGCTGAAGGCATCAAAACTATGACGACAACTATGATAACTATCGAACACATTTGAAGTTATGTACTTCACAAAAAAAGGTGAAAATAATCAAATAAATGCATAAATAAATAGCCACCATTTACTCTGATTACTTTTTTGCACATTCTTGGCACATTCTTGGCATTCTCTCAATGACCTAAAAGGGTTTTCCAACCGTTTTTAAGGAGTTCCCAGATGTAAGAAAGCCCAGAGTAGGCAAAAAAGTAACCAGAGCAAAGGATGGCTCTTTTGAAGAATCTATAATATGAAACATGTTTTCATTTATTTCACCTTTGTTTTGTTAGGTACGTAACTCCACGTCAGTTCATACATAGTTTTGATGCCTTCAGTGAGAATCTACAAAGTAACCAGTCATGAGAATAAAGTAAATGCACTGAATAAGAAAGTGTGTCCAATCATTTGGCCTGTACTGTACATTAAGAGAGAACAAGGGCAATGGATAGCGTAAAATATTGTACAGTGTAACAGGTTTGTACTGACCTGCTAAATGGACAGTAAAAAAAACAAAACTAATGTTTTTCCGACTAACATATTAATAATCATAATATCACAGCCAAGACTTACATTATAAAATCAACCTATACAGTTGACGCTTTCTGTAGGCGCAAAAAGCAGGATTACAGAGGATGACGTTCAGTACTTACTCAACAAAACTAGCCTGTGCTGAAATACTACAAACTAAATAGTGTGCCACCATATAGTGGCTGACAGTGGAATTGCATCTAACATTGACGAGAGTTAGATCAAAATAGAATTATTAACTGTGCAAAAAAATCTTTTATTTTACTATCAATATTTTTTTTTTGTCTTCAATGATATGATGACCATTTGTCTCCCTCTCACCGTCTACTTTGACACTGGAACAGATTAACTAATTTACCACCATTTCTTGGGGTTAAATTAGAGCAAACTCAATGTCAACCGGAACAGATTGTGTTCAACATTGGAGGTTCCCCACTTTGTTTCCCCCCACAATGCAGAAATTGCATTTGTTTTTTCACCTCTGCATGTTTTTCTTTGATTTGGAATAGTCAAGAGTCTGTGAAATATTGAAGTATTGTTAAATACAACTTTATTTGCAGCGTCTCTGCTCGGCTCCTTGCGTCTGTTCCCTTAGTGCTATCGCCTAGTGAGAGCGGGCCAAATATGACACGCACGCACACACACGCGGATGTATAACAGCGGCTGTATTCTGCCTTACACAGCAAACTTCTCATAAGTTCCAACACTTCGTCTTGGTGCACATTAAGAACTCGAAAATGTGTGGTGAGGTGACACGCACGCACCCACACACACACACACGCCTAGCGTGTTTGACACCAAATGCCATTGTGGTGGCCGGAAAGAACCAATGGCACAATGGGAAAAGGTCAGAGAGTTATTCAAGAAAGCTTACAACACACGCAGACACACACAAAGCTACACACATCCTATTAGTAACACACCTCAGGTAATTAGTGCTATTTACAACAGGGCAGCTCATCTCCTCCCGAAAGCACTCTCATGCAATTCCATTTGTTTAATTCCCATTGCCTTGGGAGAGAAAATTAGCATGCAGGGACAATGACTTTCTGCTTGAATACCCAATTGTGGCATTCGCATTCTTACTCCCCTCACAATAATAATAAAAACAATAATAAAAGCAGTACAGCTCAGTCATCAACTATGTCATTAAACGAGCTTGCCTGTGGCTGTTGAGAGTTTTCCACTACTTTACTGCCATTTCCTAAAAGCGCCATGCTCAAGATGTACAAACACAAAAAGGGGAGGGAGAGGGCACCTACCGGTGACTCACACGCTGCCGTGGTGCACAGCGGCCCCCTGAAGACCCCCTTGACGCGCCGAAAGTGCCCGTTGCTGAGATGCGTGGAGCTGATCACCAGGTAGTAACACGCGCCGCACGCCATCCCGGGGGGCTCGCGGGGTTTGGGGCCCATGCACGGCCGCCGCTGCGGCGTCCCTGAGTGCGTCAAAGTCGGCGCAGGTGAGGACCGGCTGGCTCCCCCCACTCACGCCCCCCCACCACCGCTACTCACTCGCGAGCGTGCACATGGAGAGTACGGATGACAACTATTTGAGTGAAGGAAGGAGGTGGGTGAGCTATTTGGAAGCGAGCTGAGTCGCTGGAGTGCGCCGCGCTTGGCATGCTGTCCTCGGTCAGGCTGAGATGAATGAATGCGCGCCTTTTTTGGAGGGGGCTCCACTTGTATCTCACCCCCACCTCTGTGCCCCTCATCCCTCCTTCCTCTCGGCTTGGTGCACTTTTTGCAGCTCCTACTAGTCAGCGCACGGAAGGATGTCAGAGGAGGTGTGACACTCTTCCCCGACTCTTCTTCTCTGCTTCTTGATGGTTTCTATTGATTGGCAGCAGATTTAAGATGTCCCCGTGCTATGAATTAAATCCAGAGGTGGCGGAGGCGTAAATCCATCCACAGGAGTTATGGTCGCAGCTCTAGCCGATCAAGGCAGGCTGATGTGGATCAAATTCTTTCCCACGGAAGAAATACTCTCTCTCTCTCTCTCTCTCTCTCTCTCTCTCTCTCTCTCTCTCTCTCTCTCTCTCCTCTCTCTCTCTCTCTCTCTCTCTCTCTCTCTCTCTCTCTCTCTCTTTCTCTCTCCCCTCCTGATCCATTTCGTGTCAGCACGTGCGTATGTGGATGCAATTCCACTCCGTGTGGATGCATTGTTTTCCACTCGTGTGTGTGGTCTTGTTTTTGTTACATATTGGGGCCAATATATTGGAAGATTTCACAGAGTTGTGGGGCCACCCGTACATGTAGGGTCATTTTGCTTAGACCTCTTTTTGAGGGTCAAGACTTGGTTTTAGAGTTTAGGTTTGAATTGGGTTATGGTTGAGGTTAGGGTAAGGAATAGGGGTAGGCAATCATTTTTGATGGAAGGGGAAGGGGCTAGGAATGCATTATGTCAATGAGATGGCCCCACAAAGATAGTAAAGCAAACTTGTGTGGTGGTTTTGTTTAGGATTTGGTTTAATAATCTGACATGAATTCAATAATGCTGACTTTTAAGATGAGGGCCTGAGAACTAGCTGTAAGCATATTCGGGGAGCTGTTCACTAACACGGTGCTGAAACTAAAGCAGGCGCAGCCAAGTTATGAAAAAACCCATATTAACTCCTTCACTGCCATTGACGGCTATAGACGTCAACAAGAGAATGAAAACCTAGACTTTTTTTTTATTGTACATTTAGAAAATATATAAAATGTGTGATTAATTAAAGTTCACGTGGATTAATTAATAAAAAAAATCCTATTTTTTTTTTATAATTTTTTCTTCTTTCTTTAAAAAAAAAAGAATTAATTTTTTTTAAAGAAAAGATTATAAAAAATTAGAGGCGTCAGGCGATAATTATTTTTTATCATAATTAATAGCATGACTTCACGAGTTAACTCACGATTATCACAATTTTTTTATCTGTTCTAAATGTACAATGATAAAAAAAATCTAAGTTTTCATACTCTTGTTAACAAAAGTGGGAAAAATGTTTAAACTAATAGAAATAGTTCAAATGAATTTTTTACCTCTATAGCTGTCAATGGCAGTGAATAAGTTAAGCAACTGCTTCCTCAATATACCACAAGGACCAATAATTTAAATATAATTTATACAACCTATTTCTGGTTTGCTGAAATTAACCCATTTTGGGTGGCTTTGTCACGTGCAAATGAGTGACTGAAAACCCCGCCCCTTTTATTGCTGCAGTAGGAATTTTATTAGCATGATAAACAAGGTTATAGACCGGCAGACAAGAGTCTAGGAAAAAAAAAGTGAGTGCCCATAAAGACAATACAAGCATTTTAATACATGGAGGCAGTGATTCATAGACTACATTGTCAAGCTGCCATGTCCAATAGACAAGGTGTGGGAGTGGTTACTAGGTAAATTAATACCACTGTTACGTTACAGAGAGGTAGACAAAACCCTTTTTAAGTATACATGCACAATCATGCAAAGAAAATACGTTTCCTTTTACTGCTCAGTATATGAATGAGTATTAAGACCAGACACACATAAATATATACTTAATTAGATTAAGTTAAATTATTACAAGAAAAAATATAAAATCACAACATTACAAAAAAATCTTTGGACAACAAAATCGTCATTACCTCAGTAATAAAAATTTTTAAAAAAATTGTGTTAATACATTTTTGAGCATTTTAAAACTGATATTATCTTGGCAAAGGATGAATGTTTCATAAAGTTCTTGCTCAGGATAGATTGTGTAGGCGTACTGTCTGTACATGACGATATGGCCAGAGTGCAGATATTGTATTCATCTGGAAGCAGTGACTTGTTAGTGGAAGGTATCTGACACTCTTTTGTAGACATCATATTAAATAGATTAGCAAACACACACACTCAGGAAAACAGTCTAATAGAACCGCATCAAATGAGAATTCGATTTTTTTTTATTGCTTATTTTATGCACTTGAGTGACAGTAGGCAACAACCTTTTGCTTAAAAAGTTTTTTGTAAGATAATTGTCACTTTCTGTGAAATTCGTCTCGATAAATGGATGAATAATGCTTCCTCCTCCACAGTGAGAGCTTATTTGTGACTGGTAATGTAGCCTATCTTTTAGCGACTTGAGATGCCCACAAAGACTGTAATTTCAGATAGCGGACAGCCAAATTGCTTAACCAAAGCCACGCTTGTCTCGTAAATAAAGAAAGAAGGACACATTAGACGGGAGAAATACATAGATTTGTTTGCTGCTGGAATGACGTTTATGTCTGCCTGCTTGGGTACTTCTCTCTGGCTTCTTCCTACATTCAGAAATCAGAACATGGCGAGTCTATTATCCATCACAACAGCTGCCAAGCCATCATACGAGTTCTTAAAATGATGATGGGCACAAATTTAGCAACTCCTCATGCACTTCAAACGAAATGTTAACGGTTCTTTGTTGTTTGTGTATGTTTGAGATCTGTTTTAATGGCCATTTCATGACGTCTGATGGCATCATTGAACATAAAACCTGCTTCCTATTTTACCCAAAAGACACAATTTTCTTGACCTAATATTGTAATAAGTGGAGTTAATCTTTCAGGTAAAATAGGAAGCAGATTATATGTGTCAGGTGTTGGGGTGGAGGTTGGTTGTGGACCCAAATGCAAGGAGGCACAGTGACTAGCCAGAGGCAATGTGTAAATGTGGTGAGTTTATTGAAATAAGGTAAGGAGGTGAACTGGCAACTGTGAGATGACGTGACTGGACCGGACGGATGGGACTGGACTGCACAGAGCTTGACGTCACCGGACCAAACTGGACTGGACGTGACGTGAATTTTATTGACTCGGCGTGACTGGATTTGCACTTGACTAGACTTGACTAGACTTGACATGAATGGACTTAACTGGACTTGACCTGGCGTGAAGTGGTTATGGCTTGACGCCGCTAGACCACGAGACGAAACACACAACAGACTACGACAATACACCCATGCAGACTGAACAAAAACAGCAGACTACATACAGTCACACTGATTGACACAACAAGACACACCTGGGGGAGACAAAAGGGGCTGAGGGCACTGATTGGACAACACACGGGGAAGGGAAGACACACGCAGGTGGAGGTGGTTAAACATGATGAAGCAAAGAACACAACAAAACACTGATCACACAGACAAAGACAACAAGAACACTTAAAATCAAACTAAATCCCAACCCCACGGATCCGAAACATAACAATATGTTCACCAAATTTAAATGCAAACCTATCTGCCTAGTTTGTGTAGAGACGCCATCAGACATCATGAATGATTTCACCAATTAAAACACAAATCAACCGTTAACAGTTCGTTTGAAGCACATAAGGAGTTGCAAAATTTGAGTCCCCAAAAAATCGTAGAGACATTCAATGCTTAACGTTACAAACTCATATGATGGCTTGGCAACTGCTTGTCCCCCAAACGGTAGTGGTGGACGGATCGATCCAAGTATTGATACCAAGTTAGTATCAATATCGGATCGATACTGGGACTGATCTAGTAGTTTAGCTTCAGTTTGTCTCTTTTCCTATGATCACTTTGTGCACTTTTTTTAAGAAATAAAGAAAAAAAAAGTTATGATTGTAATGTTTCTGGGAGAAAAAAACTGATATAGTATTTTGTATTTATCAACAAAATTTGTCCTAATTTTGTCCTTTTGTTTAAAAAGGAAACAACACAAAAACTTTTGAAGGTTGAAAATTGATTGTGATTAAGAAAGTTGATGATACAGCTACCTTAATTAAAAACAAATATATATACCATAATTTTAGAAAAGTACCAAAGTCGATATCGATATCTGTATCGGTGATACTGGCCCTGTATTAACTTAGTATCGGACCAATAACAACATTTCCAGTATCGCACACCACTACCAAAAGACATCTCGGATAGGCTCCATCTCACTCATGACCCCAACAAGGGCAAGTGATATCGAAAAGGGTATGATAGAATCATGTTTGCTTGAGGGGAACACATTCTCCAACTCCACTCATTACGCTGAGCAGCCTCGTATTCCTTGTACTTCTCTGCCAAATCTCTATCTCGTTCTCAAGGTCAGGGTCAAGTCACTTCCAAGTCGCCAGCTTTCCAAAGTCTCAGCCCTTTGAAGCTGACATTACAGCTGGAGCAAGTCGCCTCCCAGCCGCACGCTACGTGATTCAAAGCAAGGCCGCGAGCCAGCAAGTGTGTGATGCTCTCAATTTTATCTTTGTACTTATCTGGGGTTCCTTCACGTTTTCAAGTTGCACACAAGGAAAAAGATGAAGAATGAATCTCTACTGAATAGTCCGCTCTTTGAAACACTTGACACATACGCAAATTAATGAGTTTTTGTACTGTGTGGTGTGAGAAATAATCAGCGTTCGCCTCAGTGGAATGTGACCACTTATGCTATCTTTATGTCATAATTTTATTCCAACTATTGAATCTTTTACTGCCCAGCGATTGGCTGGGGACCAGTTCTAGGTGTACCCTGCCTCTCGCCCAAAGTCAGCTGTGATAGGCTCCAGGACAAGTCAGTGTACTGTCATAACGTTTATTTCATTCTTGTGTAAAACATCCAACTTTTAGTTTCTTCATAACTCAGCTATCAATAAAAAACATATTGTCAAACCATGTCTCTTTGAGACAAATATTAACAATAAATATTTAATGCACAAAAAAATCTAGAGCTTTTTTTTCCCCATCTCATTGAGTTATAGCCTTTGTTGAATTTCTGTTTTATTTTTGGGTGAAGAATCTTTTAATTATATTCTTCATGACTGGTTTAGAGGGAGAAATTAGTAATTCTGTACATAATAATGGCTCATTCATACGCTGCTATTATTAAGGATATCAAGTTCAGTGTAAGTTTGATGGTTTTGTTTTATTCTGAACATGAAATGCGTTTATGCTAAAATTGTATTGCCATTTCAAGGTCGACTTTCAAAAGAATTATTTAGTGAACCTCACTATGTTCCTTTTTTAATCACTGGCTCCGCCCACAACAAAATAAAAGTATTGTGGACTACTGATAAGATTTTGACTATAGATGGTATTTGCATGACGTCATGTGCCACACGTGTGCTCATGGGTGCACGGAATATCGAATGTCAACTAACAAAGGAGTATCCATAGATAATTGCAAGGACAAATCGAAAAGATTTCCAATCAACAAAGTCTACCAAAGTGTGTTCTGACCATTATGATTAAGGTAAGCGTTATTATAAGAATGCGATCGTGACATATAGCCGTGGCTAGCTCTGGCTAAAAATAGACCTGAGTGATCAAAAGTTTCGATTTTGAGACTTCTCCAAATACTCTCCTTAAGATCTTTATTTTCCTTTCCCAGCAGCCGAACACTTTAAATTGTAGTCAAAGGGTACGAAAATAAGAAGTGACGAGTTAACAATGTTGCTGTTGCTCTAACATGCTACTGCTTGTAGCTAGCGCGCTTGGGGAACTCGATTCTTCGCCTCTAATTCCCAAATGCTAAATGCACATAGCAACCAACAAAAGCCGAAAGTACAGCAGACACAAGAATGGTTGCGTTTTGGGAACGAGCCATACGTGAATGTCTCCATAGAGTCCGGACACTGGCAAATGTTTCTAATCCAATCGACTCCATTAATCAAACTTTTCAACGTGTACCGCAGCTGGGGATGACATTTATCAATAACAAAATAACATTCTGTGTAAACACGGCTGGGTACGCTGAAAAGTCGCCACAACACATGGAGCCGACTTGCGTGACGTGACCTCAGTGAATACAATCAATACTGTTACTTTACAGACAGGCAAATTCTGTTCTCGCAATCGACAGCCAGACTACACAGAAATGCTCTCATGTCAAAGCACAGATCGTCAACACATCACACTCATTTTGCCTGTGATGGAAATGTCGGAGCTCCTGTTGGAAAAATCGTTGTCCTCTGTGCCAACCGCTTCACATCTGAATGGTTTAGCGGCCAAAAAGATGAAAGGTTCAATAATACCCCGGAGTAAAAGGTTGTGTGGTGTAAATCAGTGGTTCATTTGTAGACATTCCCAGTTGCTCTAAATTGGGCTATTAAGAGAAGATGGCGTTTTGTTATTCTCGACTTTGACCAAAACCTTTCACAGGCATTGTACTTGGATTTAATTTAATTAGTGGAACAATGGCATAATATGCCTCTTTTAAAGTTCGTGTAAGGACATTTCCTTTATGCAGCTAGAAAATATGTACTCTGAAAATGAGGTTTATTGTCAGCCATGGAATCCAAAGTCTTTTACTTCCTTTTTCATATTCTTATAATGCCAACAGTTGACTGTCTGTGGGTGTAGTGTACATTGATGTGCTCAGAGTGCTGCCTCCCTGCTGTTGCTGTCTGAACTCAAACAACGCAATCAACATCCCAATGCCAATAGAGGAAGCGTCGTGCATATTTCTACAGTAATGCACACGGAAAAATGCATTCATAATACATGATACATACAAGACATCACTCACTACGTTTGGCTGCGGAATGTTGAAAAAGAAAAGAATGTACACTTCAGTTCAGTGGTTCTTAACCTGGGTTCGATCGAACCCCAGGGGTTTGGTGAGTCAGTCTGAGGGGTTCGGCGGAGGTTAAGACACACACAAATGATTACTGATCATTAATAATAATAATGCATCAGGTTTATATAGCGCTCAAAGACGCTTTACAGAGCAATAGATACATTATTCATGCGCTCACACATTCACACCGCGGTGGCGGTAAGCTACTGGGGCAGGCTGACGGAAGCGTGGCTGCCAGTGTGCACCTATGGCCCCTCCGACCACCACCAAACATTCGCACCTTCCATACACCAGTGAGTAGCACTGGAGGCAATGTGTGTGAAGTGCCTTGCCCAAGGACACAACGACTCGGGGAGAGGAGGGAATCGAACAGCCGACCTTCTGGTAACTGAACGACCGTCTCGACACCCTGAGCCACGGCCGCCTCATTGGCTACATTGCTTGGACTATTTGTGCTGCAAGGAATTTGGTGTGCTTAGTAGTCGACCTTTGGTACGTCGTGTGATTTATTTTTTATCGTAATCTTTTCTTACTATCGGGGGGGAAAAAAAGAAAGTGGTCGGACGAATATGTGCAATATGAATTCACTTGCATAACGGAGCGTATATTTTTTTTCACATGGTTCGATTCTATGTGGGTTAAGAACCTCTGCTTTAGTTGTTGATAATGCTCTTTTGCAACCATAGATCACGTGACCGATACACGCTGATTAGGTATCTTTGAATATACATGAATATGAATTGTGGGTGGCTGTGAGTATTTGCACTGGTGATCCACAAGAGGATACCTTTAGGTATATTTTAAACACTCTAATTCCCTTAAGTACCGCCTCTCTTCATTGCTCTCTGCCTGCTCCTGCTGCACTCATTACCGCTGGAAATGATGCAGTACAGTATGTGCCGAAAAAGGAGCGAGTCGGGGTATGGGGGTCTGGCTCGGTGGGTGGGAGACACGGAGAGAAAAAGAGCGAAGGCAAAAAATAAAAAATAAAATCATGGTGGTATCTGTTTTCCCCAGTTGCTGCCTCTGGCTGTCTTCCCTTCTTGTCTGTGCTTATAAGCTGCAGAAATATTGCAGTTGGGCTGCATATTGCTTTGCTCGGCACTGTGCTTAAGAGTCACATTCACTATTAGGATCCAGAAGCTGGGGCGAGTGTGAGTGATGATACATGTGTGTCCCTGATCCTCTCCAAAGAGCCCCCACGGGATCTGTGTCGAAACTCGGCACGCGCGGTTGCAGACGACCGCTTGACATCGTCGGGATTTACATCATGCATTCCAATGCATGATGTGTCAGAATTGTAGCAAGAGATACTATTTTTTGCACCACCTTACAGTCGATCCATTTTTTTTCAAGGGTGCAGGGATCTCAGATGTCTTTTGCTTGGAAGATAGACTATACTCTGGACTGGTCGCTTGTCAATCACAGAGCCCACAATCATTCAAACTGTAACACTTTTCACACTGCACTTAGCAGTGTGCCGTCACCACCGGGTGATGCGTTGCTCAGTATCCAAGACAGTCCGAATTTAGTTGTGTGCCATACTGAGCTCCACTGGGTGTAGATGTAGCTTAATTAAGGGCAAGAAGAAGAAATAGAGAATATCCCTACTAAGTTGCAGTAATAGTCGTTCCCACAGAGCAGAAAGATATCATGTATGTCTTTGGCTATTGTGTGCTCTGTATGTGTTGCTGCACAGCGTGAGTTAAAGCAGAATCAGTACAGCTTTATTGTCATTGTACCACAAGGTGCAATGAAATTGAATACAGTTAAAACCCGTCCAAGTGATATAAAAAATCTGGGAAGCCTGACGGGTGGTCAAAAACAGTGGCCCAATTCTCAGATGAAAAAAGGAAAATTATTTGCAAGAGGGAGGACAAAAAATAGCCCCATAGGATGCTCCTAGGGAAAGATCACATTATAGATTCGGAGAAAAACAACTCAGCAAACGTGGAAATGAAGTGTGTGTGTGTGTGTGGGGGGGGGGGGTTATATAGGTGCCCGCCACCTCCCAGTTTGCAGCAGAAAAGGGGGTGTGGAGGGGAAGCCGACACAAAGACGTTGATGATAGGATTGTGAATAGCGTTTTGTGATCATGAGTGTGTGTGCATAAATCTGTCCTCAGTCCCAGTTCGCATGTCAAAACACATCATCTGTCTCAGGAACAGGTACACTGAGCGCAGGAGAATGAGGGGGATAAGAGGGCCGGCAGCATCAACATCCAGGAGATAAGAGTGGAAGATAATAAGCTGATTTGAAAATTCATCTTTGAGTCTTTCTTTCGCTCTCAATAAGCATCAATTAGCCAAATTGGTGATCAATTCATCGAGGCGAAAGCACACTACGCGTCTAATTTGTATATCTGTGTTCAAGAGGTTTCACCTTTAATCCAAAATGGTTCTTTCGTTACACTTACCCGTCCGTGCAACCCAGCTCTTTTATTTCCACCGTCTACTCGAGCACACGCTTGGAGTTATGCGCTCCCCAAACGCATGACAGCAACCAAAAATGTTAAAGTGTTAAAACATTGCATCGACTGTAGGGCTAAATGAGGGCCGCGATTTGAACATTTGAACGGATTGATTCAATTTCCACATTTCCTACGGGTATCATTTTAATGATGAACACAACATATTGGATCAGCGATATTATAGATGCTAAGATAACATCAGCTGCGAGTGGAGCCACTTGTGTGTGCACATACAGAATGTGGGCAGCGAAATGAGGATTTACCGCTCTCATATGTGCTTTCGTCCATGTGTGAACATTGAGATTAATTGCTGAGTGTGTGTGTGTGGGTGTGTGTGTGTGTGTGCATTTGGGAGGGAACACGCTGTATGTTCACTCTGCCAACATGTTTATGTTTCTGTGCGCACACTTGCTTTGGTTGCAATAATAAAAACGTCACAAACAGTTGCAAGCGGCCGCCTAGTGTACGCACGCGGCCATGCGTATATTGGTTTCACACCGCAGATTGGAAAAAAAAGTGAAATATTCTGTCATCTAAATGCAAATGGAAGTTAAATTTACCAATGGGTTCTATGTAATTGTCAGTGCCACAATTGATCAGAGGCGTGTTTGTGTAAGGTGAGAAAGAATATGAGCGAGGGAGAAATACAGAAAATATATGATCTATACAAGAGAGAGAGAAGTAGATTTATGTTCCGTTTTGGCCGCGTGTGCTGGTGGTGAACCTACAGGTTGAGAATGGGAAAAAAGAATATAGGGGACGTACAGCATGAAGTGTCAAAGATAAAAGAGAGTATCATATGGATCCACGGACCACATGGGGTTCCAGTGTGGGATCGACCTCTTGATGCTGGAGTAGTGTCGGCATCATGGGGCGGTATGTGCGGGCCGTCCCTCCACATTGAGTTATTGAGCCCCCCTGCCGACGCCCCCTGTCGTGTTGCTTTTTCATGTCAAGTTTTATATTGCGGTGATAACGAGTAAAGGATGAGAGAAAGGCATGTTTACATTAGGCCGTGAAGGGAAAAACACAACAGCAATTTACTAATCACAACAACCAATAACGGCAAATAACAACAACAATAGCATATAGTCTTCTCCTCTCACCTTCTTCCTCTATTAAGACACCTTGTTGAGTGTTCCTTTGAGATTAATTGTCACAAAAAAGCCAACAAAAAAGCAATACGCATGCTAATGAGGTAATCTTAGTGTCTTAGTGTTTTAGTGTGACTTCATGCGCACACCTGAAGTGTGGAACAGTAAGAAGCCATTTTAATGCCCTTTGACAGCAATTCATTTCATCCTCCATCTACACCCCCTCCTCCATGATTCATATGCTACCTGAAATGTAATCAGCATATATTCTGCTGCAGAAGGAAGTAATGGAGCTTCACGGTGACGCCAATACGCATGCGAGTTAAGATCTCTTTTCGGATTTTGGCCACTTTATCAGCTTTATCACCTGCTTACTATGAAAGCGCCAATGATTGGGGTAAAATTAAATTAAAAAATAAAAGGCAAAGCATTGTAGTTACATCAAGGCAAATGCTGAAAACATCTGAATGAAAACTGCATTTCAAATTATTTTCTGGAATCGGATGGTTTTAGTCATGCGTGTATGGAGTTTCTTTGTAATACTCTGGTTTTCTCCCATATTAAAAATGGTAATCTATTACACTAAAAATTGTCCATGAGTGTGAATATGAGTGTGAATATGAGTGTGAATATTATACCATAACATGTCTGCCAAGTGGAAAATAACAAAGCAGACATATAATGATCACTTAAAAATGCTTAACTTTTTTTTTTCTCCCACTATCACCTTAAAGTTATATAAGAATGCAATTTTTGGTGTGTTAAAATAAGCATTGACATGGCAGCGTGTTTTTTTTTTGTGTCCATTTAAATGTTTAAATTACATTTTTAAAGTTGTTTAATTGTAGTGTAGTGTCTTTGAGGTCCCAAAAAGGCACCTATTAATAACATTGTTGCTGTTGTGATTATTATTATCATTATTATTATTATTATGGGTGCTCAATACAACTTTTTCCCAATCGACACCATTACGAATATTCATTCTTTGAGTATCACAGATATCGAGTACCGATACTTTTGGTACTTTTGACAAGACAAAAGAATTGTGAACAAATGGTAAAAACTTTTCTTTCTGACGCGGACAATGATTCGTTGATGTGCCGCAGTATTGCGCCAACTACTGCCAAGGAGGACTTAGTCGAGCTCAGATTTATTTATTTATTTATTGAGGAACATTTTTGAGTATCTTCTACCTTTTGAAATACGGCTGCTTAAGGCCCAATACCAATACCTGGTATTGGTACGTTCCCATCCCTAACTATTCATTATTATTAGTGTTTTTGCACTGTAATCTAGTACAATTGTAATAGCAGAATAGAATAGAACAGAACTTTATTGTCACAGGAATAATAAAATCCCTTTTGTGTTGATCTTTAGTCTCACACTTTCTTGTCTTTATGTTGCACATTAGCTGGACACCTATTATACATGTACATTATTTTTTCTTATTGCGTGCTATTGAACGTGTGTGCATGTGCAGGTGTGTGTATCTAATACATGCATCTGTTTTACCTTCATCTCTCACATGCCTGTTTTGCCTTTGTAAAGCCTCATTAAAAATGCGACGCCTGAGATCAAATGGTACGCCCGCGACTGGGTGGCAGAAATCACATGAATTAGTTTTCTTGTTTGTGACTACAGACAGGTGGGTTTGATATGGCGGCTTTGACTATTTAGTGAAATACCGGCGGAGCTGAGTAAATAATAGAGGAGTCGTGATGCCTTTGGTCCGTCCCATTGGACACACTTTGTTCAGCTAATTTGAGTCAAACAAGAGAGAGCGCTCCAGAGTACGATCAACTTTATTATTGTACTTCAAAGCAGCGATGCCTGAGATTAAATGTAGTTTTAGAGAGAGCACCCCCCCACTGCCCCTCCCCCCCACTCTCAGCGGGCAGGCAGATGAAAGCATGGGGAGCTATCATAGCAGTCATAGCTCATTTTGGGGAAGCCCTTATCTGGCCTGACTTGTGCCCCTTAGCGCTTAGCAAAGATTCACGCTAAGTGATGCCTTACAGGGTCATGGACGCAGTTAAAATTATGCCAAGCAAATCAAAATATCACTGAAGCTCACATATGTCACATGGGAGGGAAAATGTGTGATGACCAACCTACAGAGCCTCTGAGGTGACAAAGAAAACAAACATTGCGTTAACTCCCAATCAAATGATGGTCACCATGGCAGCATTCGTCAATGCTTAGGACTGCACGGGTAGTACAACGAACTTACACTGTGATGTTGTGACAGCAGAACACCAAACAGCCACGGGGTCAGGCAAACAGACATCGGGATGTGGTAACTGGTTCGGGACAAAAAGACTGAGGTGGTTATCAGGAGAATGATGAGCCAGGATGGTCAAAGGCAGGCCCGTTCGACAATGTGAGATCAATCCAACGACGAGTACTGCAGAGCATGAAGAACTAGAAGGAGAGGTTAAAATACAGTTGTGGCTTGATTGCTCATCTGGAGCACCTGTGTCTCTTAACGAGGTGGGTGGAGCTGACTGGCAGACTGGATAAGTGGAGCAAAAAAATAAAACAACTCGTTTTGATTCTTGCAACTCTTTTGCTAGTAGTTTGCCAAAGTAAGTCTGTAAAAGACCGTCCAGTGGGTCTAAAAACATCAGAACAGAAGTTCTGACCTAGTGCCAGAAGAAGAAGGTTAGGGTTAGGGTTTCATATTTCTTCTCTACTGGATTTTTTTAATACTTGTGTTGGGTATTGTCTTTGAGAAGCAAAATCTGTCTCAGCAGCGCTCGGAACGAGTCACCAAAAACCGTTGTTGCAGTGTCAGAAACATTTCCATACGTTCGTAAATCTTTTCTGCATTCCTTCCTATAGGGTCAGACACATTACAGAATGAATTACACCCCAGAATCTCCGACCGTCAATCTAGTCTTTGTAGCTCCAGGAACCAGAGATCTCACCCCTGTGTGTGTGCATCCTGCTCATCTGTGGTCCAGAGATGTTTAACATATATTGTACCTTCGCTTTCTGTGTCCCCGATTTCACCCCTATATTAGGACACTCTAATGGGCCCCAGACAGACAGACAAGTATTAGTTCTGGCCTCCTCTAAATTTCTGAATATTTAAAGTCTTCCATTTTAGATACAAAACTCTGCATGGCCAGGCATCATCGTACCTGAAAGAACTTGTGGTGGATTATCAACTGAGTATGACGTAGTAACTTGTGGTTCTAAACTTTCTTTCAAAGTAGAATAGGAGGTCAAACCTTTTTGCTCTCAGGCTCCTCTCCTGTGGGACCAATTTCCTAAATCAGTCCAGAGGGTTCTATTCAAACGGAAACTTAAAACCTTCCTTTTATGACGGACCTTACAATGAGGGATTACTTCGGCTTGTCCTGGCTCATCTCTTAGTTCGGCTGCCGTAAGGCTTCGACTGCTTGAGATCTCCATTGACGCGCCCAGCTTCCCTTCTTCTCTCAATCCTTCTCATCTCATCATCACCCATGTAGTATGTTACTAACCTGATTCTCTATGTCTTTATAAATATCTCCCCTATGGCTGGCACTCTGTGACTTCATATGGTACCTATGTGCTTGTTATCATCTGAAGACGGTGGTGTTAGGAATGGTCCAGGATCCTCCATGTTGCTGTCGTCATGGGACTATTAAATCTGCCACATATCTGCTGAACAGGAGGTTATTTGAGACCGTTTGCTCAGCAGATAGCTCCCTGTGTGTGCACAAGGCTTTGGGAAGAATGTCTAACATATTTGATATTCTTTGCCTCCCACCTAAACGCAACATGTGCGCGCATGACTTGAGCCGCGTGCTTAAGGGCAGAAACTCAGATGGTCCAAGCAAAAGGCAGCCTGCGCTGTTGGTGTGGCCATTGTTGACTTGACTTGTTGTCTCACGACCTTGTCTCCATCTCAAACCAACCGGCCAAGGACGATGGTCATCCCACAGAGCCTTAGTTTCTTCCTTCGAGGGAGTTTTTGCTTACCTCTATGCTGGCTATTGTGGGATATACACAGGGCCAGATCCACTAAAAGGTTTGCGTAGCTTTTGCGCGGCGCTAACTGGCATAAATGGAGCAATCCGGGAGCGGGAAATCCACTAAGCACGCACAGATGGGGAAATTCAGTACTTTTTATTTTTATTTTATTTTATTATTATTATTATTTTTAAGAGCTCAGTATTGTTCATTCGGTAATGTCATCATCATTGCTCTTTTTTTTTTTTTTTTTTTTTTTGGTATGTGGGTGAGTATGTGTATGTGTGTGTGCGTGCGAGTGTGTGTGTATTCGTTAGTTCACCAAAAACCTATTAAAAAAATCCCATACCGTTCACCTAAACCGAACATCGCCGTCAGGAGACCCGAGGAAGGACCAAAGAAAACAAAGGAAAGTGAAATCCAGCACCGACCAGACACCACCCACCGGGCCACCAACCAGAGTTCTTCATTCAGTACTAACTGCGCTGTCAACCAGATTGCGCCCCGGTGCGCCGTAAATGAGGTCATTTGCATATATTTGCGGAGAAATTGCCCACCTCAATGCAAATGAGACTCATTGATAAACAGCGTCAAATTCACTCACACCACTACACACGCTGTTTGAGTGACGCAAACAACGTCTATGAAAGGCTGGAAACTTGGCGCTTCCTCGATTCTGATGAAGGATCTCGTGTGATCACGGCAGCAGTCTCACGGCAAAGGTCAGGCAGAGCTGCCCACCTCCCTGTTCACGCACGCTATTTGCTGAGGAGGGGAGGTCACTTTGCGATCATTGTCACGTGACAGATATGTATTAAAACTCCGTTATGCTATATGAAAATACATCTGTGCTGTACGCCAACGTCAACCTCTGAAAATATACAAGATTGTTGCACCAATAATGAGTATTTTATGGACATTTAATGAATGAACGAATGACGTCGTCGTCTCCGCTCACTACAGCTTAATGGCGCTAAATGAGGAAAACGTTTTTGGACCAACCTCGCGTTCTGATAATGTCATCTCTCTCGCAACTGTTACTATACTGCTGTGTTTTGCGCAAAATCCATTTCCACGTGTGGTAAATCAGGTGCAAATTTGCTCCCGGCTGTCCAGCTGGTATATCATTAGAGCAATATCCTTAGTGAAAATGACGTTAACAATTTTAGCCATTTTTAGCGCCGTTAGCGGATGCAGCGCATTCTAAACGGATTTGGACCTTAGTTTTCTTGTTTATTTAACTTATAATGAATGCAGTTCTTGACCTGCTTAAGTGCCTTAAGATAACTTCTGTTACAAATTAACATAAGATAAATAAAGTTGACTTGACCTGGACTGGTTGCCAGCCAAGAATCCCAGACCCCAGAACTATGAGGGGACTGTGCTAACCACAAGACCCCCAACCCTTTCATCAAAAACATCTAACACATTTTCTGCTTCAAAGAGAACATCTTTTTGCATCATCACAATCATCATATTGGAATCTGAGGTCTTGTTCTTGGTATGCCATGCAGATAAACGGCAGCTGCTCAGTTTCTTCCATGCGTGCTTCCATTTTATTGCGCACACAAACATGACTTTCATGTCAAGAGTCATATTGGCAGTTAATTAAGCAGGCCAGACTCCAACGGTGCCTGTCTTCTTAGTGGCGGCAGACGGAAGGCCGGCGCTTTGACCAGCTCCAGCCTCCACTTTAATCGAATCAGTCTCAACTGCTTCCTAACAGCTGCTTTCTGGACAGTCTGCTCTACTTTTGCTTTCATCCAACGTTTACTTCTGGTCTTCTGTTTGGATAAACAAGCCGTTTCGTTGCACATGGCGTCTTTCGGCCCGTGTGATTAATGTGCAAGTCTGTGTTCGTGTGTGTTTTAATGTGCATGGCTGGGACTAAACGGGACTTTAATTTAATCTGGTCGCCATGGTGACCTTAAATGATTTAGGGCTGACCTCAGCTCTCGAGCTCAATGCGATATACTCCGATGCGGTGGGAGTTGCAGTTGGTGCGTGTGCGTGTGTACAGTATATAAATGCGTGTCAAGGAGCAAGCGTGCTCATATGCCAATACAAGCCTGCTATGCATAGATATAGACGATAAGTGTGACAGTGGACACGGTGCTACCTTGACTTTGCCTTTCACACAAATGCGCACACACCTATTCCCACCTTTCTGCATCCTTTTTGGTTTAACCTTCAGTTTGAATTTATTGAAGTAACCTTCACTCCCATAAACAGCCCCGCCAGCCTCCTTGTCTCGTTTTCTCATTCACACGCATGCAAACGCACACATGCTAGTTATTGGATTCATAACTAGGAAACTCCTATCCCTCTTCTCTGTGCGCAGGATGAGAGGTGATGAAATGAAATTCTCCCACAGAAAAGCTTTGCACTTACCTGGGATTTAGGAAAGCTCTTGTAGGTCTCTCTCTCTCACACACACACACACACACAGACCCTGCAGCCAGAAGCCGCCGTACACTGGCAGAGAGAGGAGAATTCAGAATAAGTGAAGTGAGTGTAAGGGAGTCGGCGAGGGATTAAAAAAAAAGGCTCCGTTAGGAATGGTGTCACAGGGCCAGGAAAAGGAAGGCGAGACGGGGGCGGGGAGTTTGAGAAGAATTTGATCCATCTGTTGCTAAGAAGTAAGAGGAGTACTTCCCTTGATAAAGTTGACATACCTGCGCTTTCACTTCAACAAACATACTGAAGAAGAGAAATGTGGGCGAAAAATACCTACTGCGTGTGATTGTGACAAGAGAACATCATCAAGATGATGGTCAACATTTGATGATTTGGGTGCGAGTGTAAGCGTTTTGTAAGTCAACCAAGGAGGGTGTGGTATCACCAAAACTACCAAATTCTCGGCATAGACAAAGAAAACATTTTTTTTGGTGCAGTTACAGGTAAAGTGGATGTGGGACCAGGATAATTTACATTTTTCAGACAATTAGTTTATTTTCAGGAATGAAAACAATGAATTTATTTGAAAATTCCGGATGTTATCAGGATAACAATGACGAATAATGAAACGAAAAAACTTCTAGACACAACTTTCTTTGATTCATCCAGTTCTGTTTTGATAAAAAGCTTGTCTGAAGAAATGCAAAATGGCGTGTTCTACCAAACCCTTCCTGCGCGCTTTATAGTGCTGGAGAATGCCTCGCTAATGTTACTACTTAAGGAATATGCAAATGTATCCGGATTCAGTCCAAAGCCGCCACCCTCTTTGTTAGTAGTGCTAGACCAAGAAACCAAATAATTTAGTTTTGTGTATCAGCAGGGCACTAACCTATAACCTACAAATGTTTACTTACAAATTGTCTAACTTTATTTGTATTTTTATTTTATTTTTAGCTAAAACAATCCTGGCACGAGACAAGGGAAGAAATGACATTCTGTAACATGGAACATAACTAAATCAAATCTAAACACAGCCAACAGAAATAGATAACGACAAAACAATTAGGCTACAAATCCTCAATTTAAGCATTATTTTTGTGTAGGTGTTTTTTTTTGTTTTTGTGTTATTTTGTTTTTGTGTTTTTGTGATTTTTTGTTTTATTTTGTTTTTTTGTTTGTTTGTTTTTTGTCTTGTTTATGAGCCTCAAAGTGGGCAGGACATGTCACCATACATACAAGTACATTAACAAAACATGCATGTTGTAAATAAATAAATAAACAAACAAACAAATAAATAAATTAATTAATTAATGAATTAACTAACATTATTTAATTATTTAATTATTTAATTATTTAATTATTTAATTATTTAATTATTTAATTATGTAATTATTTAATTATTTAATTATTTAAATTAATTAATAAAACATCTTATATCTGCCTTGGTTTTAATCAATCTTAATAATTAAAAAAAAATAAGAAAATTAAAAAAAATGTCCAAAGGTTCATTATTGCCTGTTGAGCAGTACCCCCAACTCTCTAAAAGTCAGATGGAATAAATTGCAGCTCATGCAGAACCCACAAGAAAATGCATTGATTAATGTTAAAAACATGTACTGTATGTAAAGTTAATTGAACATCACCCCATTGGGTGCTCTGCCATTGACCAATCCAAGGTGCACCCTACCTCTCACATCAAGTTCAGCGGGGATAGGTTCCGGTTCATGAACCATGAACAGGGTAAGCCGCAGAAAATGAATAAATGCAATAAGTATTGAACAATCTATATTTTCTTTCCCCATAATGGCATTCCTGTTTATCCTATTCTATATATCCTAATCCTATTAATCCGATCCCTGCCTTATTCGAATTGTAAGGGTACAAATGATACAACCAACAGAGGGCACATAATGGAACATTCATAGGAAGAAAAGCCCACTTTAACTTTTCTCAACAACTTCTGTTTCCAAAAAGGAATAAAAAAAAAAATCTCACTTGGAAGAGCTGACAAAACAAAAACAAACCAACAAAAAAGGAAGTACGACATGTCAGGATCTCAAGCATCAGAGAAATCCGAGTGGTGCCATTGAATGAATTGAATTTAATGTTGCCTTTTTGTCATTGCCCTGTGCTGCTCTGAGTACTGCGGGGCCACGCTTGTGTGCTATCGAGGGATTGCTCTGATAAGCTGTGATTTGCTCTGATGTATTTGCAGCTGTTCTAGTCCTCAATTTGTGTCTTTCAACAGCCTCCCTCAGCGCTCCCGTGCAACTTGTAAGAGAATTGCCATTTCCAGTCTTATGCCAAGCCAAAACAATCACACAATGTCCGAAAAATTGAGTGAGAGAACACAAAGCGCACACGCGCACTCAAGAGACAAATGACATTTTTGTTGTTCAAAGCACAACAACAGAGGGGCTATTCCCTTATGCATGTTGCTTTGGTTTCTGTTGCAATCACAGCAATGCATTGAATGAACCTCGGTATGAAAGTGAATGTTTTCTTACTTGATCAATTCATCTTCAAATTATCCACCACTGTTGTATGGAAGGTTAGAATGGAAAAGGCGAGGGAGAAATCCCATTTTCACTTAGCAATTGGCTTCCAGAAGTGAGTGACAATGATTCAATCATTGAGTCCTTCTGAAGAGTCACTTCAAAGTATTTTCTGCTGAGGCCCAATGTATAAAAAAAGAGCACATGAGAAGTAGATGAGCAGCCAAATACTGCCCTGCCGACTTGCTGTCTGCTGCAAAGATGTTTCAAAGGAAAGCAAGGTGAGGTTTGTTGCAGATCCATTTATCACTTACATTGGTTTTATTACTACTCATGACCCATGACCCACCACTGCCCATACGGTACAAAAGTCCTATTTAACTCATGTCATATTTTCATTACGAGCACAGATTTTCACCATACACGTCCACTATTTATTTATTTATTTATTTATTTATTTATTTATTTATGTTTGGATGTATTTGTATTTAATATTCATGTATTTAAGTCAGGTTGAATTTATTATTATTATTATTATTATTATTATTAACTGTTTACTGTAAAATATAAAATAATTAAAAGTGATCAAATGGCATGTTGCGCATGGTTATTTTGTGGGTAGTGAGAGCCTCCAAATAAGTTTTCGTTTAGGGCCCCAATTTATTCTATGTGGACTCGTCAGACTGCAGCATACTTAATTACACCTGTGGAATATTCCCAACAGATATTTTTTGAGTATTCCTCAACTTTGCCAGTCTTCTTCTCAGTAACTGGGTCCTTGGCGCCTTTTGTGTGTAAGTTATTTATTCCCTTTGACTATGAAACATTTAGTAAAATACAGTATATTGTGAAAAACTAACCACCATAAAATCATCCACTACAACTATTGTGGTCTCATGACACAATTGTTATAATGTTTGGCAAATGTTCCCACTTTACAAAACTCTGACGAGAGGCTTTTTACAATCTCCTTAAGGTATTGTGTAAAATGTGTGTTGTTGTGTGTGTTTGTGCGTGTGTGCATGTGTGTACATGTGTACATGTTTACTGTAAGCTATAATTAATCATTGTCAGTGACCCAGAATTGCAGCGTTTTGTCTCTCAAATGTGAGACTACTCAAGCATCTTTCCCTCGCTTCCCCTTTCTCCCCCCTTTGGGAATTGTCTATTTTCGGATCCTCATGTTCTATGACAGCTTTCACACAGTCCTCTATAGCACTGACATTGTTGAAAGGTGCACGCTAGCACAACAACACACCTATTTAAAGGGATATTTAGAATGACTAATATTAACATTTACTGGGAGTCCTCAGGACGTGACAACTTTCTTTGGATGTATTAAAACATTAACTCAATAGGACAGCGGCAGGCTTCCGAAAGGAATTAAGCTTCTCCAACACGAAACATTATCACATGAAAATAATGAGCCATCACAGTCTGTCGATTCTTCATTCATGCTTTCATGTAATCACATACTGTATATCTTCTAATAAATTATTTTATTAATTATTACAACTTCTGGGATGGCATCTAAGGCACACACCGAGGGATGCTGTTGAATGTGTGTTGGTTACACCCCTACATATATATATATATATATATATATATATATATATATATATATATATATATATATATATTAGCTGTGTCAAAATGAGTGTGTTAATTTTGAGTTAAGTTAAAGTTCCTTTGACGCCACCATTTTTTTAATGCGCAAATAATGACCGCCCCTTACTTGGAAAGCCTGTACTGGGGGATTTCCAGTCGCAACGCAGCAGACACGTCCACTTCAAAATTAAGCAGCAAGAAATTAAATAATAATGCATATATTTGTGGAGACTGAGATCAAGTTGCATTTTAAAATGTAAAAAATGTGCAGAATTAGATTAGATAGCTCTGAATGTGAAAAGAAAAATGCTCAGTGCATTCACCCACATCTAACAAATGCAATTATGCCATCTAGTGGCAGAAAAATTACCTCAACACAAATCAATATCACTCGTTTTTTACAGTACAGTACATCTTTTTAATTTTAACTAAATGTTATGAACATTTTATTAATTATAGTATATATATATATATATATATATATATATATATATATATATATATATATATATATATATATATATTTATACTATAATTAATTAATTAATTAATTAATTAATTTTTTTCACGTGTGTGACAAGACACCCACCCACCCACACGCATTTGTGCAAAAATACACATTAGCTACACTTAAATGTCAATCCATGGCAGAGTAAGTATAGACTAATTACACCCTTTGACGTTCTTCCAGATCTTTATTGGAATCTCTAAGGCAACCTGGCAGGATACGTGACCAGAACAATGCCAGAGGGATTTGTGTTCACAGTACGAAGCACGGGCACACGCACGCACACACAGACACATAAACGTCATCTTCACTTCACTTCAGGGCACATTAAGCTACTGACTTGCCAACACTTAGATCACACATTGTCCATACATTTCTAGGCTCCAGCTCACCACTGACCCTAATGAGGAATCTTTCAAGTAATCTTGGAACACGTTTTGTTCAACCTTAATCTCCACAAATCACTTAAAGTAATAAAATGAAAATGCACAAAACGTCCTTCATTTTTTCCGTAACGATCTCAAATGTTCTATACGCCAGCATCTGCAGCAGAGTAACCTTCACTCTGCTAAAGTTGAAGGGCATCAACAAGGGTATGCAAAGTAATTAAGCGTTTCCCTCTTCTGCAAGGCCATGCTCGACCCTCGACAGGTCAGAAGTCACTCCTCTCAGTTTGGTCACATAGCAATTAACCTTCCCACACTCTAAGAAAAATCACTCGCTCATACACACACATACACTGGCTCATTCAAATATCTCATGCACATGCATTCATAAAGTGCAATTGATGCACATTTAAATTAGACATTCAACCCCTGTGTCCTTCACAAGGTCAGTTGCATCCAAATGGACTATTCATCTTGCTTATTGAAATCTAAACCATTCAAAAGAAATGTATCAAAACAGACTACAGTGTCTAATAAAAGAGCCAGATATCGCAGAAATATCAGCAAGATTAGATGGTAAGAAGATTAGATAGTTACTCGACTAGTGGGCTTTACTAATGTACAATAACGTTTAGGTCAGGGGTCAGCAACCTTTCCTGTCAAAAGAGACATTTTAGGCCAAAAAAATAACAACAAATCTGTATGGAGCCACAAAACATTGGAAGATTGTGATGAACGAGTTTAGTGTACTGAGGGCCCAAGAGCCAAATAGAGCTGCACCATAACAGAAAAATATGCATCATCCAATGCTTCATTTTCTTCTACCTTTCATCTTCTGTTTTGGGATTTATTTTATTATTTTATTATTTTATTATTTTATTATTTTATTATTTTATTATTTTATTATTTTATTATTTTATTATTTTATTATTTTATTATTTTTAGACTTTTTTTCCCCTTTTTGTCATTTATGGCAATTTTATGAAGGTATGGTAATTTTCTGCCTCCTTTTTTGGGACATTTTATGGCTATTTTAGACATGTTTTTCTGCCTTTTTTGCTATAAATTTTCTGACATTTTGCGGGAATTTTGTGGATATTTTACAGTAACTTTCGAGATTTCTTCTTTTATTTTTTGACATTATATAGTTACTTTTTGAACGTTTTCTTTTCTAAAAAAAATCTATTTCATGGGCATTCTATGGTCATTTTCTGATTTTCCTCTTCCATTTTTGACATTTTTAGGTCACTTATGAAACTTTTTCATTTAATTTAATTCCTCTTTTACTTTTACTTAAAAAATTATAAATAAATATTTAATTATAATTTTTTTTATATAATTAACTAATTTAAAGGATATTTGAAAAAAAAACTGAAAAGAGATGCAATAAAAAATATTAATTTCTACTAATTAAAAATTATTATTTTTCTAGAGATCCATAGGGAGCTACATGAGAGGGACTAAAGAACCACATGTGGCTCCAGAGCCGCAGGTTGCAGACCCCTGGTTTAGAGCATGAGCAGCAGATAAGTGCACTGAATGAAACGAGTCAATTTTGTCGCATTATAGAACTGTAAAAGTATCAATGACATCGTCATCAACTAGTCGACGAGACTTTCATCACATTAGTGTGCACTAAAAATGTGAAGTCATGCAACACTTGACATATTCATATCCTGTAGTTGACAGTAGTGCACTCATCAACGTTATCTGTGCAATTTTTGAATCCTATTCCAGCTTTTGCAAGTGTGCCTGGACTGCCTTTTTCAAACGACATTGTGTCATGGCGCACGCACTCACGTACACACACACGCAAAATGAATTTCTAATATGTGATATCTGCAAGCCATCAATTATTTGCACCTTCACAAAAAGACATTTTCTTTTGAGAGCGACATTGCATATGCTTACTTGGTCCCGTTTTTCCATCAGTCATTCAAAAATGCTGACACACAGGCGTGGTCACACACGCACACACTCTCATATACACGTCAAATGAAAATAACCCAAAAAGAGAGGTTTGCTTCACTTAAATATGCACGTAACCTTTTTTTTTTTTTTAACCGCTCCTCCCACATTTGAAATGAAAATTGGAGCCGTAAACGAATGTGAACGTTCACCATGGTGATGAATGTGGTGTTAGTGAAGCTTTTGTGGATGTGCTCTTTAATGGCAATTCAGACTTCTGTAGAAAAAACTTACCCGCTAAATATTTGTTTCTTACCACCGTTTGCACTCACATACACAAACATTTGGAAATGAAAGCAGTGCAATACATGATAAAATCCCACGGAATAGCAAACAACATTTTTTTATTTTATTTTTTACAGACATGAGAGATTAGCGTAGGAGACAATGAATAATTCTCTTTCCTATTACAAACCTACAGTAACGTGTCTTATCAGCTCTGACAGGATGCATCCTTGTGTTCTCTTCAGAGGAACACAAGACAAAGAAATGTAGAATGGGTCCGAGTTGCTGAATTTTTTTAATTATGGAGAAATAGCAGCATTTTCTTTCATGGCCATTAACTTCTCCGGTGGATGGATTAGCGAAAAGATGGGCGAGTAGTGTAAGCGCAAATTGTGCTCTAGTCAGAGTATTGTTACATAGAATATGACTCAAGTAAAAGCAAAAGTATTCCACATAATTACTTCAAGATTCCAGTTAAAAATGTATTGCAAAACTTTGCCTTTGTGTAAGGCCACATAGACTTTTTGTATGGTCATGTGACTGCCTGTGTCAAAGGCGGAAGTCTTTTTGACAAGCTGTAGATTAATAAAGTATGTAGCAAGTGCAATGCAGTCTAATGTAACAGAATTCAAACCAAAATAAATCCAGCCAATAAACCAACACTGCTTAAGTAAAACTAAAAACTGTTTTTGTTTGAGAATGTATCCTTGAATCAGAGGTGTCCAAACTACGGCCAGTAAGCCATTTGCGGCTCGCATTCCTTTTTTTTGCGGCCCAAAACATGCAGGGTTTGCAGAGCTGCCAGGCACAGTCCGCATCACTATTTTTTATTTTATTTTTTATATTTTGTTTATTTTTTGGAGGGTCCATGAAAAGTGTCATTGTCGAAAACGTTGGAGCGTTGCTATGCAAAGAAATTGGTAACTAATTACTAACTAAAATACAACATTTCGGTGAATAAAGCTTTTTAGCAAAACTGGTTTCCTCCATTTTATGTTCCTTGTCCAGGTCCAATAAATGATACCAAAAAAAATGTCAACTTAATAAATATAATAAATAAATAATAATAAATCAATGTGAAAGATAAAAACGGATATAAAAATATAATTCAAATATCAAATACAAAATAAATATAAATTGGAATAAAAACAACAAAATAAATCAATAAATACATACAAACATACAAAACAAGATTAAAAAATAAAAATAAATGTGGAAATAAATACAAAAATAAATATATAAATACATTTAAATATCAATCAATAAATAAAAATGCGCTGCTCTCATATTTGCCAGTTTTGGTCCTCCATACCATGTGATGTAGTTATTTTTAAACATACAGTATATATAACTACAATTTACCATTACCATTTGTAATAAATTATAGATAAGGAATTCCTTCCTTCTATTCGTCTGTTTGCTCCCCTCAGAAGAAGAAGTTTGGCCATCCCTGACTTAAATAACGGCAAGGTCTTTTCAAAAATTGCAATTACGATCACTGTTAAATGTGACCACATACGCAGCAGTCAAATCCTCAGTTCAACGTCGTTACCGTGCTGCTGATCTAACAGGCCTGCTGGCACGTCATTATCTTTCACCAATCTGTGGTCCACGTCAGGACAATGTATCCCACAGGGCCCTTTTAATGAGATCAAATGCCATTGCCTCATTTGCAGATTTTACCCTTGCGCCTTGTTAACTTTGTAATAATGAAAGGAAAATATGTGGATAGACGGTACAGTTTTCCGAATCGGTGTCACTCCAGCAGAAAGAAATCGCACCGGTGATGAGTCTGAGGTTCTCATTCCTGTCGCCTTGCACTTCTGTGTCAGCGCTTTCTCCCGGCGTCAGCTCTTTCACTCCAGCGAAGGTGCGGCTGAGGAGACGGAGCGAAAAATCCTGTCGGCCCATTCAACCTCGTAATGGGTTGACGATTACCCTGCAGTCAAAAGGGGGGAGATGAGCGCTGTGGACGCTCGCCATTTGCGCAGCACAGCTGTTTGTCAAGGATATGATTATACAGAATGGCATGGACACATGTGAGATTTTAATCTCTAATCTGTCAGTGCAGCAGCCAAACTGCTTTTTGTTCAATTGCATTCATTCGGCGGTTAGAAATAATGTCATGAACTGGAAGCAAAAGGAAGTGAGAGGAGGCGAGCAAGACAATCAAGGCCTCATTGCAGAGGAGAGCACCAGGGCCATTGCCTCAAAGTGGACCCTCCAAAGTCAAACACAATATGTTGCGCTCGTTCACCACCATTTTATTTATGTATTGATATTTTTTTAAAACAACTGTTTCCACAGGAAATAATAGAAAAAACAACAACAAAAAATCAGTTCCTCAGTTCAATTGTGGCAATCATAAAGTGTTTTTTTGGTTTTTTTACTCAATGTTAAATAAATGGTCAAGCGAAACACTGTCAGAGTACTGATCTTTGACCTTTTTCTATGACATTATATCTATTTCTTCCCAATGGTCTATTGCAGGGCTCACCAATTCAAGTTTTCCAGTTCCGGAGTCCAGCAGGTTTTAGATGTTTCCGGCTACCAACACACCTGATACTAAAGATCAGGATTGTTATCAGGCAGGCTGATTAGGTGTGCTAGTAGGCGGAAACATCTAAAACCTGCAGGACTCCGGACCTCGAGGACCGGAATTGGTGAACCCTGGTCTATTGTCTCTATGTTGTGGATTATCGCTTGGCTGCGTTGCTTTTTGTCCAATCAGATTTGAGTCTCTCTGTTGCCATGCGAATCAAATCTGCCTAGGGCCTTTGGAAACAGTAGCGCAACTAAAACTATATTGGCAATGAGGCTGTTTCTTTTTTGTTTTTTCTTTGAGAGCTCGGTTTTATTAATTCGGCAGCCTTTCCGAGTCAACACGTCATCATCATCGCTCTCATCCAGCCATGTTGTTTCGATACATGCAAAGCCGTGTTTTGTCTGTAGATTGCCATAAAGTTAGAAAAAGTGTTGATTCTTCTTCTACGCTTTCTGTTAACTCCCTGTGGCTGCGCTATAGCGCCACTCCAGACTTGGCATATACATTACAGCCGTTAAACGTCCTCAGCGTCTTCTTTTGGACAAACGCAAGTCTTGAAACACTTCTGTGTGTACGAGATTTGTTTGAGGAACGAAGCCGGCTTTGCTTCCGTCTGGGTGTTTTCAGCTGTTCTCATCAGCTCTTATGTTAGCCAATCAGCTCACTCATACTTGTCTTGTCCAGGTGTTGCTCATTTTTTTTGTCAGTTTGCTTGCATTTTGGTCCCTGGTTTCTTTCTTTGTCAGTTATGTGGATTTTTTTCCCTTTTCAGTGACTGTCCAATAGTCAAATGTGTTAAACTTAAGGTGTGTTCAATTTGGGGTGTTTTCCCATGTAAAACATTTTCAAAACTGTCACAATTACAGTTGCAAGTGTAGTTGGGCGATGAAGAGAAACTGAAGGTTTATTATGGTAAACCTTTATTCCACTCCTCCCCGCCTCTCACTTCTGGCAGTTAACAGTCACAGCTCCAAACTTTGTCATCTCTTCTCCTATTGAAGTGAAGAATGAGGCTGTGCGACCTGAAAGACGTGATGTGCGCATGTGTGCCTGTAAGGAAAATGTGTGCCCTCACTATTATGCTCTCATTTGAAATCCACCCACTTACATACAGTACATACTTGCTATTCAATTCACACACTTATTAAATTGCTTCTACAATGACAAAAGACAACTCACAGTCAACAAGTGTTCACTGACTATAAAGGTATTTTTTTTCTCTGGTATAATGACTTGTTGCTATGCAGAACTGTTATTTAAAAAATATATATGTACGCGAGGTAGATAAATGCTTTATTAGTGGAAACCAGTAAATATGCCAGGTATGTGCCAATTACAGTGGGCTACATTTCATATCAAGTCCTACGATATTTCTTATAAGCGCAAGCCGTTATTACCTCTACAAATCCAAAACCGGGGCCAAGATTGGTGTGAACACAAAAGTCTTTTTTCTTCTTAATCTTCATTTTCTTCACTTACCTTTTCCTCAGTGACAAAATGTGTATGTGATTAATAGACATTGTTAACTAATGCAAGAAGCATTTTTTACCCCTACACAATTTCTATTTAAAAAAAAGTGACACACAATGAAAACACTGCAGGCATTATTCACATGAACTCTCATGTTTTATTCACCTAATCAGCCGTTGAGGTGAATCGTGCAGAAATAACAAAAATCTCTTTCATCTCAATTTCTCCTCTCTTGCTGTATGTTTGAAAATGAACATCCCATGAGTGTGTCTGAAAATCTGCTAATGGGATATTCATAGAATGTTTGCAGGGATCCTTGTGGGATGCTCAATCCCGCGCCGCCGTCTTGCCAGTAAAGGTCACAAAGGAGACTTTTTGTCTGTTTAGCTACGCTTAGGTGTCTTCTTCCATTACTACAGGATGATTCGACACAGCAGCAGAGGAACTTTTCACAGGTGCAAATTCATTTTGACATTTCCAAAATGGGAGCACGAGCATGTGTTAGACGTGATCCCCTCCCACAGTACATCCCTTTTAAATGTCGCAAGATGTCTGCAGGTAAGAGCAAAATACTCAGTTGGTTTAAAAACTCCCTGGATCTCTTGTGAAAATCCTAAGAGGATTCATGCCTTGAAGATCAGTGTGTGTGTGTGCGTGTCTGTGTGTGTAAGAGAGAGAGAGAAAATAGTCTATGTATCATTTGTATTCTACACAAAGATATTGATGTTTCTCTCCTGTTTATTGTTTATCAATTTTCTCAGTAGTAAACAATCTTATTAAAGCACAGTAAATAGCATCAAGCTAAATCTGAGCTCAAAATAGTATTTTATGGTCTCTATTGTTTTAACATTATACGCTATGGTACATTGCAGAAGACAAAGCTGTTTTTATAATATGTATATTATAATGAATACAGAGTAATTATCCAAATTGAAAAAAAATCAAAACAGGAATGTAGTCTCATAATTAGTCTAATAGTGCTCTTCGTGTGTGTCTGGGCAACTTCCTGTTCCTACAGATTTTCTGTCCATGGGCGT